>NC_047507.1:514415-554043 GCF_902827115.2 Pseudochaenichthys georgianus | reverse complement strand
CATCATCATCATCATCATCACATCATCATCATCATCATCATCATCATCATCATCTCCTTTGTGTGTGTGTGTGCAGGGCTGAATAACGACCGCACCATCACGCTGATCCCAGTTCAGCCGTGTGATTCCTCCGGTACGATCACCGCTCGTTCCTGCTCACCACCTCCCCGAGTCGCCCCCCTCCTCCCCTCCCATGACCTCTGACCCCCCGGCGGCAGGAAGCGGACGCCCGCGACGCACCGGCTCCCCGCGCTGTTCTTCAGGAAGGTAGGATATCGTATGGTTTTTATTTGAATTACAGCAACTTAAACAAACATCCACAGACGAGAGTTATTAAAAAAACGTCCTCTGATTTTCTTCAGTAGATTTCTGGTTTCATGTTCTCGTGTGTGGGTTGTGGTGTGTGTGTGCGTGGCGTGTGCGTGTGCTCGTGTGTAGGTGTATCACTGGCCAGTGTGCGTCTGAGGGATCTGTGTGTGAAGATGGACGTGTCGTCGGAGCTGCGGGGGGAAAGATCTGGACGTGTTTCGAACACGCGTTGGTTCACGGCACGGCTCTGATGAAGGACCGACACCTCGACCAGCTGATGCTCTGCTGCGTGTAATCATATCCAAAGTGAGATTTAAAAACATGTTCCCGCATGCTCTCCTGCTCAACACACTCGCTTACTATAGACTGTTCGTTTACTATTTCTATTCTATTTGGATTCATTGCACATCTCAAAGCATTGTCTTGCCACTATTTTATTTGTTTATTTGTTTTTATGTCCTATATATATGTTTATGTTGCTCTGTTGGAGGAGCCTGGGACTTCAGATTTTCATTGCCATATCTTACACTGTAGCTAAAAGGTATATGACAATACAGCCTTTAAACTTGAAACACACACACACACACACACACACACACACACACACACACACCCACACACACACACACACACACACACACACACTTGTACCAATGTACTTATTATAATTATTCTTGATGTGATGCGGTTTTTGTAATTTCTCCGATTCCCTTCTTCCTCGCAGATCACCAAAGAGACTCACACCTTCCACGACATCATGAAGTGTTACCGTGGCCAACCACAGGCCAGCAGCATGTGTGAGTCACACACACCACACACACACACACACACCACACACACACACACACACACACACACACACACACACACACATGTCTTCATTCGACACCTTACTTGAGTAAAAGGACTGAGTTATACTAATTTAAACATTGTGTCATCCCTTTAATGCTGCAGTTAATTGGTATAACTTAAATAAAACCGTTGGGTGGTTTAGCATATGATGATAATACCGTGTGTTATTTGTTGATCATATTTTGCTGTGTGTAGGTGTACCGCAGTGTGTTACTGCGTCACACTCCCAGAGAGCAGGTGACTGACGAGAACATGGAGGTGGATCCTGTCTCAGGTGGAGAATGTAAGAGCACAGACAGAGATGCTCTAAAAGCACTGAATATTAATATGTATTTTCCTTATAGTTAAACAATAATCATTAGGCACAAGTCAGATGTCTTCAAAAAGTTTTCCTGTCCCAATAATTGATCAAAGACTGTTAAGAGTTCTCTTTTGTGCCTTGTCACATTTTGCATAGTTTCAAAGTCTTCATCATTGCGTTTTTATACAACCGTATCCCTTGTTTTAAATAAATCACTTCTCGGTATGTCTCTGTGTCTCTTCAGCGGCAGAGAAGACCAATCAGGCGCCAGGAGAAGCCAACGCCGACCAATCAGGAGAGGAGGAACGCGGTGACCTCATCCAGTTCTACAACAGCGTCTTCGTCCTGAGATGAAGAGCTTCGCGCTGAGATACGCCGTCCATGAAACCGGGTACGACGAGAAAAACTACGATGCGATACGATAACACTTTATTTGTCAGATCAAGTCTGAAATGTGACTTGCATCCCAGCAGCTCCATGTGTAACATCAACAGACACATATCAAGACTCAATACATGGCACACATTTAACATAACGGCACAATCACCGAGAGAAAACCTGCTCAAAGAGCCTTCAAGTATTCTGTAACAGAACAACAGAATAATTTTCTCCGCGCAGAGCAGAACCCTCTGGTAAACGTTATGAAATCAACACACTTGATAATGTTGTATAATCTGTGTGTGTGTGTGTTTGCAGGTGGAGCGCCCCCCCCCTCTCTCCGTTCCCCTCGGTGCGCGCTCAGCCTTCTCCCCCCGCAGGGTTTCTCAGAGACACTCGCTCTACGTTTCTCCTCACAAGAACTCTGCGGCCTGCCTCACACCGAACTCCTACACATACAGGATCAACAGCAGCCCCTCCAGGTAAAACACACACACACACACACCACACCACACACACACACACACACACACACACACACACACCACACACACACTGAATCCTTTGTCAATGGGGAAGACGCAGCGATGACGTATTTCTGTATTGGACCCTGAGAGGGATTTGGATGTGATCATTAATTATTGCAGAAAATAATCTCTGTGAAAAACAACTCTTTATGATACTTACACGTTTAGTTCAGCAGGATAATCTCCACATATTAAGGTGGGGTAGGTAAGTTTGAGAAACCGGCTCGAGATACACTTTTTGTTATATTCCATGGAATGCTCTTAACATCCCGATAGCAATGAATATCTGAAGTGCTTTGACAACAAATCCAAAAAACATCTCATCTGTGGAAGCCGTGGCGCTGTAAAAATCACGACCAATCATCTGAGCCGGCCCGGCTAAAATAACTGGATGGCCTACCTGCCTGTCAGCCTTCCATCTGGGCACACACTTATCTCGTGCCCTCATTGGTCATGTGCGCGTTCGGTGTGTTGAAGGAGGGGCTCTGTGAGGAAGTGGCAGATTTTTTCCGGTGGTGTTTCAAATTCTAGCGCACTCGAGCTGGTTTCTCAAACTTACCTACCCCACCTTTAACACCACTTTAATTTCTGAAGTAAAATGCTAATGTTGCAGTGTTTCCCACAGATCTGAAATATACTTGGGCGGGTGGTGGCAGCGGGCGGGGAGGGGGGTGCCCGAAAAAATAAATAAAAAGTTTTAACAATATGTTATTTATTGACTTTTCATTCCTGTATAATCATTTTGCGCAAAGATGGCACTGTTTGTCAGAGCACTTCATCCTTCTGGGATTTCATGAAGAACAGCTCCAACACCTGTGCGTATGGGAACACCTCTGGTGCTGGTCCATTAACTGCCAGTGTTTCCCATATATCTGTTTCCCACATATCTGAAATAGCGGTAGTGGGTGGTAGGGGGGGGGTGTGAGGTGACGTGCAACAACATTAACCTTTCTGTTGGTCGCTTGTTAGCAGACCCTTCACGCGATGGCAGAGCGAACAGGTACAGGCAGGGCCCATAATGATAGCCCTATAGTTTAAATCTACTAGCCACACATGAACATATGGAAATGGTTACTATTTAAAAAAAAATTGTTATTTATAAATGTATTTAGGAACCTATCCATGTGATTTTTAGTGGGGGTCGACCTCAAATCCTCTATGGGGGTCCAGGGGCATGCCCCCCCCGGTAAGATTTAAATTTTTATTTTGGAGTTAAATGCATCAATCTGGTGCATTTTGAGGGGAAAATAAAGAGACTAGATCTATGGAAACACCTATATTAAACAGAACTGTATACATTTCAATAATCATAAAATCATGGCCATAACCATAACATCTCATTTCCAATATGAAAAAACCACTGAAACTTGTTTATTAATTTATTTTTGGTTCATTTATAGTTGTGAGTGTGTCTGTGCTCCTGAATCAGCCTCTCCTGTCTCCCTCCTCTCGCTCCTCTTTGAGGCAGCAGCAAAGACTAGTTTTCTCTCAACAAGTTTTAAAAGTGTATTTTACCTTTTTTCACCTTAATATGTGTTACATAACTGGTGACCACACCGTTTGAGACCCACTAGAACTTAGACTAAGTTAACTATCTAAACACTCAGAGAGTCCTTTACCTCACCTGAGCTGAGCTTATCCCGAGGTTGAATGACACACAGAGACCAACAAGGGCTTTGATTTATGATCTGTATGACAGTGGCCATGTCGGCAGGCCACATCATGTGGACAGCCAGTCACCCTGTGTGAGGCAGGCCACTTAACAGGCCGAAGGAGGCGAGATCAGTGCAAGGGAGCGAGGGATCATTGTCCACAAGTTAATCGATCGCAGATGGCGTCGTGGTCACGGACGAATAAAAGAAATAATAATAATAATAAAAAAAAACCTAAATGGGTCGCGAAATATACTTGGGCGGCCGTTAATATACCTGGCGGCCCCGCCCAAGTATAGTCTATGTGTGGGAAAACCCTGTGTTGGACTATAACGGAACTACAACACGGTCACATGACTTCACGTCACCACCGCTAAGCTAAAGGCGGCTAATGTTGGGCTATAAAGGAACTACAGCAACGGTCACATGGACTTCACGTCACCACCGCTAAGCTAAAGGTGGCTAATGTTGGGCTATAAAGGAACTACAGCACGGTCACATGACTTCACACCACCACGCTAAGCTAAAGGTGGCTAATGTTGGGCTATAAAGGAACTACAGCACGGTCACATGACTAAACGTCACCACCGCTAAGGTAAGGCGGCTAATATTGGGCTATAAAGGAACTACAGCACGGTCACATGACTTCACGCCACCACCGCTAAGCTAAAGGCGGCTAATGCTGGGCTATAAAGGAACTACTGCACGGTCACATGACTTCATGTCACCACCGCTAAGCTAAAGGCGGCTAATGTTGGGCTATAAAGGAACTACAGCACGGTCACATGACTTCACGTCACCAACGCTAAGCTAAAGGCAGCTAATGTTGGGCTATAAAGGAACTACAGCACGGTCAGAAGACTTCACGTCACCACCGCTAAGCTAAAGGCGGCTAATGCTGGGCTAATAAAGGAACTACAGCACGGTCAGAAGACTTCACGTCACCGCCGCTAAGCTAAAGGCGGCTAATGTAGGGCTTTTAGTCGTTTAGTCTTCTGATTTAGACACTTGTTATCACATCTAATAAACTCTCTCCTCCTCTCTCTCTCTAGGAGTTGTCGGACATTAACCGGATGATTCGTCAGGGCTCGGTCAGCAGGAAGAGGGCCTTCACCATGGAGGGCGACGTGATGATGTCATCAGCGTGCGACTCCCCCAGTAAGAGGGCGTGTCCGGAGAACAGCCCCGACGTCCTGCTGAAGCGCCTGCAGGTCGTCGTGTCCGAGCGACAGAGTCACTAACGAACACGTTAAAACATTAAATGACATCACATTTAATTACAGAATCATCCCCACTTTAAAAAGCTTAGCGTACATGATGAATCTAGACATTAGGAGTGTTTAATTTATCATTAATGAGGCTTACATTTGACTTTTTTGTAATATATTATGACCTGAGGGTTATAGAACGTGAGCAGAGAAGATGGCAGAATTCATGCCATTTGGTTTTATCAAAAAATAATCAAACTAAACGTTTTATTAGAAACCATGAGTAATATCTGAAAGGGGATATTTCAGGAATCAGAACAAACTGAGACACTGATTTTATCTTTTGGCTGAAAAAAAAGTATTATTTAAACATTTTTCAGGGTTTCTTGACCCTCAAATACATCTGAACACCTCGATGTTAGAGTGTGTGTATTCACAGGTGTTTTAGTGATTGATAAGCAGGTGTTCAGGTGTGTGTTGTTACTGAAGGGAAACTTACAGGATAGTTTTCAATCAAAGTTAACCGTATTGGCCTGAATATACGGAAGTTTCACAAATGTTTTTAATTATTAAAAGATCAGACCTTTACTCAAATTGATATCTTTATTGGCATAATGATGTACGGATCTATCCAGCTGTGTTTTCTGACCACACAAATAAATATAAACAATATTAACAAACATTTGAAATGTTCTTCACAAAAGAAGCTCGTCGTTCTTCTCGTCAGGTCAAAATATATTTAGTAAGATTATCTTACTATAGTTTCTGACAAATCAAGCGCTATTGTACATTTTCAAGCATTCAACTCGTCTTAATTTCCCAGTAAAATCTCCATAAAAAGTAGACCTCTGACAGGAGGTCAGAGGTCTACTTTTTATGGAGATTTTACTGGGAAATTAATCTTTTATTAATTACCGTTAATTAAAAAATAAATGCTGTTATTATGCTTTTAATGTTGTAAAGAAAAAGGTAGAAAAGTCCATGGAGTGTGTGGTATCTACACATTAAAAACATGTTATATCTGCTTTTGTTTATTCATTGTTTTGCTAAAAGCACATTAGCAAAGTGAAAAACTAACTGCATGTTAAATACAAAATAAAAGTGTTGATATTTGCTCCCAGACAGTTGATAGTTAAAATAATGTGAATGTGTGAACAGGGAATCATTCTGTGTCATTGTCCCAAACTCTTTTAAAGGAAATGTGTATTTTCCAGGTGTTTTGTAAAATAAAATGTACTTTGATCACTAAATATTCATGTTTCTGACTCCTACATTTTCATTTCCTCATTTAGGCACATTTTTCATTTAATGCACTTTTTCGGTAAATAATTCCTAAATATCTTTTACATTTCAGTTTATTCTTCACTTTGGAAACTCGTTCAAAATCTCAAATGTACTGCTGTGTAGTTGATGATGTAGAAAACTGACCTTTGTTTCCCAACCGTATTTATTTAACATCATTTATATGAACATCATACAAAATATGTACAAATAAATTACATCAGGGACACACAGTGGTGGGAGAAGAAGTACTTAGATATTGTACTTAAGTAGAAGTACCAGTAATACTGTGTTACAAGTAAATGTCCTGAATTCAAAATAATATTTATTAAACGGACAAGTCAAATCAAGCAATCTGATTGGTTCTTAGCCTTGATATCATGAGCGTATTTCACGGGTAGAATTGTAGTTACTTTTCACAAGTCAGTATCCCTCCGCATCTGAGAAAAAGCTATGACCGTTACAACTGTTACACTACGTCCGTTACGAGACTACGTAACTAATAAAGCTTAAGATGCAAAAATGTAAGGTTAACTTCGACCTCCGGGGTGGCCTTATGGAGGAGTGGATTGAGCAGTGCCTGTCTCCAGAAAAAAAGCACCTAAACGACGACATGCAGCAGAACTACGTGAAGAGCAGGTAGACCAACTGGAAAAGTACCACCATTCAAAAGCTTTCTGATGCGGGTCTTGAAAGCAGAGACATTATTTCCGTTAGTGGCCACATGTGCGAAAGCTCTCTCCAGAGCTACTGAAAGCCGAATCTCGGGGACCGGAGAAAGTGGAGCTCTTGACAATTATTTGCTGCCCTCGACGAGATTTTAGCTGGCACCCCCCCCCCCAGTCAGATAATCGTACAATAGAAAAGATAAAGATCAATAGAGTATCCAATGAAACTACACAATGAAATGGGGGATGGACGTCACATCCTATAGGGGGGTCCGGGGGTATGTCCTCCTGGGAAGAAGTGTTTGAACATTTTAAAGTAAAATGCTTCAATCTGGTGCACTTTAAGCAGAATTACTAGAGACTAGATCAGGGGTGTCAAACTCAAGGCCCGGGGGCCAAATCCAGCCCGCCACTTCATTTTATGTGGCCCACAAGAGCTTGCAAAGTATATAATAAGTTTATTATAATGTTACGTGCCGCTTTACAGGAGAACGTTGCCCATAAACTGTCCCACAAAGCATCTCATTTTGTGACATGCGCAATGAAGAGACTTGCAATGATTTGCCTTAGACTTCTGCTTTCAGACATAGTTAATTTTTAAAATTTTTTTAATTTATTCTACTAAAATCATACAAAAACAAAAACGTATAATTCATACTCACAAATGAACAAAATTAGTAGAAGCGGGAGGGCTGAAGCATAGCTTATGGGGAGTAGCCCTCCCGTGCATCATCATTAGCATCAATATAATAATGGCATTTATTTCGTCAAAAACGTATAGAAATTAAGGAATACAAAGAAATAAAGAAAACTAATGAAAACTGGAAGAAAAAAAAATTAGGGCTAGAAAAAAGTACATTTATCTATAAATAATACTGGGAATATCCAATATTTGTTAGCTGGAGTAATCTGCAAATATAATTGTTTTTACTTTAGTTTTGAATTGTTGATGACTAGTAATACTTGAGAGGTCAGGGTGAAGTCCATTCCACGTTCTAACTCCGATTCTGGATCAGCTGTGTGATTTGATGGTTGTTCTACAGGGCTTGCTACACAACCAGTTAGGATGCCTGGGTGGGTATTTCCTGACTGTGGTTTGGAACTGCTTTTGAATGTTAGTAGGCATTTTGTTATTGAAAATGTTGTGCATAATCAGTACTGTTTTAAGCTTAACTATATCAACACATTTGAATAGATTGAGTTTTTTAAATATGGGAGTTGTGTGTTCATATTTACCAACACCACAGATGATTCGTAATACTTTTTTTTTTAGATGTTATTATTTTTTGTAGATTTGTTGATACGTGTTTCCCCATATTTCAGAGCAGTAATAAAGGTAAGGGAGAAATAGACTGTTATAAAGAGTTCTGAGTATTTTTTCCTGGAGAATGTTCTTAGTACGATACAAAATACCTATTGTTTTTGACAGTTTAGTTTGTACATAATTTATATGGTGCTTCCAGTTGAGTTTTTCATCAACAATGAGTCCTAAAAATGTTCATGCACCAACTTTCTCTATCTCAGTATTGCAAATCCGTATCATGCAGTAATTTCTACTCTCAGACTTTGTATTGAATAACATGTAATTTATTTTGGCCACATTAAGGGATAATTTATTAACTGCAAACCAGTTACATAGTATTTATAATTCTGCATTAACAATTTTAACAAGATCACCAAGGTTATGATGGGAGCAGAGAATGGTGGTATCATCGGCAAACATAATGAATTTTAACATGTCGGAGGTGTTGATAATGTCATTAATATAAATCAGGAACAGTTTTGGACCTAAAATTATGAAGTTATTATCCTATCCGATAATAATCCAATGCAGAGGAAATATTGTAAAAATATACATTATTTCATATTTATTATGTATATTTATATAGTCTTAAAGTTACCACCGACCCTTTGAGTGCAACCATAATTCTAATGTGGCATGCGATGAAATAGAGTTTGACATCCCTGTTTTAGGCTGTTGCTTGGCGTGGCGAGAATATTGCTCCACTTTCTCCGGTCCCCGAGATTCGGCTTCCAGTAGCTCTTGAGAGAGCTTTCGCACCTGTGGCCACTAACACTCATCATTTCTCTGCTTTGTTTCAAGACCCCATCAGAAAGCTTTTGAATGGTGGTACTTCTCCAGTTGGTCTACCTGCTCTTCACGTAGCTCTGCATGTCGTCGTTTAGGTGCTTTCTAGAGATAGGCACTGCTCAATACACTCCTCCATAGTAAGGCCACCCGGAGGTTGAAGTTAACCTTAAAGGGGAGCTATCATGTAAAATGCACGTTTGTACGTCTTTTATACATGAATGTGTCCCCGGTGTGTCAGGGAACTCACCAAGTGTCAGAAAACACAACCCTCTCTCTTTTCCTTCATATCCAAATCTCTAAAAACGGGGCGGCAATGGAGCTGATACACACTGATACAGATTTGAATTTTTCTGACGTCAGAAAAGGGGTGCTCCGCCTATATGGGCAACTCTCTACCTATCAGGGGAATGAGAGACCGCTCGAAAGCCCTGGAGACGCTGTAGTATGCCAGGCCTGTAAGTGGTGCTGTAGTCTGCCACAAAAGCAGCGAAGAAGACTTCCCATGGTTGCCCTTCTGTTTATTCTCCGCTGTGGCTCTTTTTCTCCCTCCCCGAGGCAAGCGTTTGCGCCTCCTGCTGCTGTAATTCAATGCAATCCCTCCCTCGCTGTAATTCTCTCCGGTAGTCCACCAGCAGATGACAAACACCCTCCTCTCCGGCTCTTCCAAGGAACGAGGGGACCGTGCGGCAGAGTTTCAGTTCGATTTTTTTTCGCTGGTCAACATGTCCGTTAAAGTTTAAATCTTCCGGACAAAATTAGGAAAGTGCCGGTCAAAGGTCTTCTTTGTTATTTATTGAGCTTTAAAACAAATGAATAATGACTCTATATAATAATATAAGAATAATACACGGAGAACAGAGATCTCTTTTTCTCCCCCTCTTCTCCTCGCTGCAGCCCTGCAGCTGATCTCAGAGCACGCTCCCCTTTCCTGCAGGGGGGCGTGGTCAGCTGCAGGGGGGCGTGGTCAGCTGCAGCTCACAGAATCAGCCCCCTGCAAAAACAGGGCTGGAAAAGAGCAAATAGAACGAAATGAGGCATGGCTAAAATGCAGGATCTGTTTGGTGTTTTGAAAACAAAACTATATTTATATACTTTATATAGGTATGACCCTACAATATATGTTTCAAATATAGCATGATAGGTCCACTTTAAATGTTTCCATCTAAGCTTCGTTAGTTAGTTAGTTAGTCTCGTAACGGACGTAGTGTAACAGTTGTAACGGTTGTAGCTTTTTCTCAGACGCGGAGGGATACATGACTTGTGAAAAGTAACTTCAATTCTACATGTGATATACGCTCATTATATCATGGCTAAGAACCAATCAGACTGCTTGATTTGACTTGTCCGTTTTATAATTATTATTATTTTGAATTCAAGACATTTACTTGTAACACATTATTACTACACTCTGGTACTTCTACTTTTACTTAAGCACAAGATCTTCTCCCACTGAGTCCCTGGTGTAATTTCTTTGTACATATACTGTACAATGTTCATATAGTGTATTAAATAAATACGGTTGAGAAACAAAGGTCAGTTTTCTACATCATCAACTACACAGTGTAAGGCAAATGTCAGCCTTATGGACAGAGGTAACGTGGGACTTGTCCTTCAAATGTACGCGTGTCCGCTCAATGGAAATGCGATCTCAACTTCCGATGTCAAGTCCCTGCCAGCGGCTGGACAAATGTTACCAGTGTTTACCAGTGTTGCCAGGGGCACGAGAATACCCTCCACTGGAGGGTGGGTGCTGCTGCTGTGAATAAGGCCGAATATGGGAGCCAATGAGCGGACGATAAAGCACCGCAAAATACACCACCTTTAAGTGTTGCCAGGGGCACGAGAATATCCTCCACTGGAGGGTGGGTGCTGCTGCTGTGAACATCTGGGTTTAGTCCGTTGGGGAGTGCTTAATTCCGGGGGTCTGGGGTCTCATGTTATGGAAGTATGGATGATTTTTGAAATTCTCGAAAAACGGCTAAGTGCCAATGGAGGAGGGGGTCAAGTCTTCGGCGCTTCGGGACGAAGCCCCGGAGACTTTTGCACTCCCCCGTTGCAATTTACAACGGAGAGGGGAAACGAGACCTCCCTTCCCCCGTCCAAAAAATTCATTCATCTTTTCCAAGCTACCATCTGCACGAAATCGGAAACCCGGTTTTTGAGAGCACTTAGAAAAAAACAAGCTATTTTCACATGATGGGGAAATCATGGAGGAATGTATCCGCCTCATGAGCACTTTGGATCGGATACAATGGTTGCCTGGAGGACCCCAGTCATGGTTCTCACAAAACGTTAAGTTTTCGAACTGGTCTCTGGAGGAATTCAAGGGGAGTTGTCACGGAATAACGAGACACTATTTTCGGATACAATGGTTGCCTGGAGGACCCCAGTCATGGTTCTCACAAAACGTTAAGTTTTCGAACTGGTCTCTGGAGGAATTCAAGGGGAGTTGTCACGGAATAACGAGACACTGAATAAACAAAACAAAGCCAAGCCGAGGGGAGGGCCCAGGCTGTTTCGGCAGCCTCCGCTCCTCTCTTCTCTCCCTCCCCGAGGCGAGCTCGCGCTCCCGCTGTAAAAGGCGGGAGCGCGGGCACCCCACCGTCACTCTCTCTGAGCCTGGCTCCCGAGCAGGGCGTTCTCCCCGGCAACCCGCCAGCAGATGAAAACACCCACCCCTCCGCCTCTCCACCTCTTCCGAGGGACGAGGGAACCGCGCGGGGGGGTCTGCTGGAGGCTACTGCCGGGTGCTCCGTCCTGCGCTTCACCGGGACCTGGCTCGAACACTCGGAACTCTGACTCCAGCGCGGTGTGGCGGCCTCGCCCTGGTCGTCCACCGTGCGCCCTCCGGGTACCTGACTCCCCTGCCTCCTCCGGGGGCAGGTGCGAGGGGTTCAATGCCTCCGTCCCCCTGGGGGACGGAGCGCCCGGAGGGTACTGTTATCCCCACGTTGTCGTACCCGAAACTGTCGGGTATCCTTTGGGAGAACCAGACTCTGGAGGAACATGAGGGGAGTTGTCAGGGGACTCTACCCGCCTTATGGAACACTATTTTCGGATACTTTTTTTTTACTTTCATGCATCTTTCCATGGATGAATTATTGTATTTATTTTTAACTTTTTGGTCAATTTCATCCAGTTTTGGCCCCCGCCTTGCCTGGATGATAAGACCAAGAGATGACAGGGATCTCTGCCCGCCTAACGAGTGCCTAAATGGGACACCGCACGATGATGCAAATGAAAACAAACACTGATTTGAAAATAAGCTGAGTGCACCTTTCTTGAGTCTTTTCACGCTTCCTTCTTTTTCACCCACGATTCTATACCTTCTACTGGTGACATTTCCCGGTACCGAAATGCTCAAGAATACAGGTCGGATGGCGGTCCGTTGTCCGATCTGTAATAGTTCCTACCGCGCCCTGAGCAAGCACCTGCAGAGGCACCATGGTGTGCGTAACTTGGTTGAAAGAAAAATTCTGCTGTTGTTGGCCAACGGACGGACCAACATTAGGCTCCATCCCTGTCCCATTGCAGGATGCGAGTACCGCGGCACAAGGCTGGATCGCCACTTGGACAGAGACCATGTTGAGCTGTCCCGGGAGGAAATACATGTGGTTCAAAATAAACTGAAAATGACAGTGGCAAAGAAGGAGCTTTATGAACTCCGAATGACAAACCCCACGATAGGAATGATTACCTCTTGGGCTGTTGATATGGTGGAAGACGACGATGTACTGTCACAACCTCCACCCTTGTCCCCGGTGAATGAATGTGACAACCCGGACTGTAAGGAATGGAGGATGGAGGCAAACACAGTGAGGGCTCAGCGGGACAGATATGCTGCTGAGGTGTAATCCCTGCGCTGCAAGTTGCAGCAGAGGATAAAACACAAGCGACAGAGGATGGATCAGCGGGCCGGGGACATGCCCGTGTTCGATGGGGAGGAACGAGAGCGGGTCATTCTAAAGAAACGACCCCGAACAGAGTCGACACCAACGAGGCTGTCCAAGTCGAAAGGTCCCTCCTGCAGCAAGTCTCCCATTCCCACCTGCAGCAAGTCTCCCATTCCCGCCTGCAGCAAGTCCCCCACTGGCTCTCACACACATTCATCCAGCTCCTCAGAACCTGCATCCATGCATACCGAGGCCTCGTCAACCTCCCCTCCCATACATTCCCCCTGGTTCCGCGGCAGGGGCCGGGGAAATATAATGCGGGACATCACATTCCCACGGATCATGGGTAAGTGTGTTGAATATGTCACAAATGCAGTTTCTGTAACACACCATGTGTTGTCATTAAAGTACTGTTTTATATTTCACAGAGGAGTATCTGCAAGGATACCGGGAGCATTATGTAGGTATCGACCCAACAGTGAGGCTCCAATAAAACACAGTCTCCAAACTAAGCAGAGTGAAGTCGTTCCTAAGTTTCATGGCTCACGGTTTCAATCGCCTGTCTGACTGGCTCTTTTTGAGGGATCTCAAGAGGATACGCGGGTGGTCCCGGAGCCTGATAAAGTCAAGCCTTCAGGTCACGACCTCCGACTTCTATATCAAAAATATATCACACTTTCTCAAGTACATGGCCGACACACCGTGCAAGGGGAGCAGGCTCAGCCAAAACGACATGATTTTAATCAAACGGGAAGTAGTTGCCATCCTGAAGTCCCTGAAGAGAAAAGTACTTATCCACCAGATGCAAGTGAAGCGTGACAAGATGGAAGGTCTGCCGAGCCATAACGACATCATATGGCATGCTTGACTTCGACCAACACTCGCATCCCTCAGCTCCTGGATGTGATGGCCAGCAATCCGACTACCGCAACCCGGATACTCCTCTATGGGTACATGACCCTCCATTGGAGCTGTATTTACGGCCACCGTCCGGGGGTCTACTCCAACATGACCAACGCCGAGGTCCGAAAGGCGGATACAACTGGCACTGCCTTCGGCTACCTCATCCATGTGAGTGCTATTAAGCAATGTATTTATTCTGGCAGTTATATGCATGATTGATATTGTATTGACACTCTCTAACTCTGTCATAACAGGTAAGCAACCACAAGACGGCCAATGCGTTCGGGGAAGCGCAGCTGTACCTCACCGTAGAAGAATTTGGATGGATGAAGAGGTTGCTGGAAATCAAGGGTACGCTGACCTGCACCCAGAGCCGCTACTTCCTATACACAGCGGGGAAGAACCCGTCCAGGAACCTTGCCTACTCCCTGAGTTTCGCATGGGCTGATGTGGGGCTACACGGTCCCATTAACTTCACCGACCTCCGCACAGTCCACGCCGATAATGCGAAGAGGTTTCAGGACAAATGCAACCGCCAAAGAGTGAGTGATTTCATGTGTCACAACACTGCAACTGCAGACAAATTTTACGCGAATAATCCTTCTTTGAAGGAGGCTGCGGAGATACGGCTGCTCTTCACAGAGTCACTGCAAGCAGCAGCGGCGGCATCGACAGCAGCAGCAGCGGGAAATGAAGACACTTTGGCGGGTATTGACATTGACAGTGACAGCTCTGGAGAGGAGCACAGCCCCGCTCCCTACCAAGACTCCCTACCAAGACTCAGCGATGCCGAGACGTCAGATGAAGAATTCTCCAAAAATGTCAACGCTTGGAGAGCGAAGAGGGATCAGTCACTGGCCGAACACAGCCCCTCAGACATGGGTGAAGAGAGGGTGCCATACTCTGCACCGACTTCAGCCACTGTTGCCAGTGATCAACTTGTAAATATGCAATGTTTTGTTGTACTCAGTCCCCTTGTAAATACTTTATATCCTGTGTGAATGTATTTATTACTGTAAATATTACTGTAAATAAAGTTTGTTAAAATTACTTACTTTGTCTTCTGTTTTTAAAGCCCAATATGGGTTTTTCCCCTTTAATATCCCCAGGGGCACGATATTCTGGTTCTGGTGGTAGCATGGAGGTGTTTAGTCCGAGTGAGGAGTGCTCAAGTGTGGGATGATTTGTAAGGTAGAAGAGGGTAAAAAAAGTTAAAGTGTGAACCTCCAGCAGGGCAGGTGGTGCTGTGAAGAAGGCCGAATATGGATGCCGATGGGCGGACGATAGAGCACCTCAAAATACACCCCCCTTTAAGGTTCCCAGGGGCACGAGTTTCTTGAGGGTGTGATCATCTGGGTTTAGTCCGTGGGGGAGTGCTTAAGTTCGGGGGCCCGGGGACTCAAGGGGCACGATGTTCTGGAAGTACGCATGTCAGGGAGAGATCCTGGAGCTCCTTAGTCCGTGTTTTGGGGGTCTTGGAGCGGCCCCGAAGAGGTGGCTTTGTCGGTGTACGTAATGGGTAAGAAAGCCACCCTGGACGGGTCGTCAAATGTGGATGAAATGGACAGATTCCTGTACATTTCAAGCACTTTTAATGGGAGGATGAAATGTAAGTGTGAACTAGCCTGTTTAATCCGATTTTGAGCACTCTTTTCCCCCGCATAAACTAGTTTAAATCACCATTAAACACTTATTTAAAATGTCTATTTAATGGACTTCCCGCTATGCATTAAAGTCCGTGATCTGTACACACTAACCTGTACACTTGGCAGACCGCGACGGGTAGTTAATGTCCACACAGTGAACACGCAAGTCCCGAGAGTATTCACAGTAATCTTACCCAGCTTTCACACACTAATTCCTGGGTAAGAAAGCCCTGTACATATCCCTGGATGAAATGGCCATGTGCACCCCTGTATTCACAGTAATCTTACCCAGCTTTCACACACTAATTCCTGGGTAAGAAAGCCCTGTACATATCCCTGGATGAAATGGCCATGTGCACCCCTGTATTCACAGTAATCTTACCCAGCTTTCACACACTAATTCCTGGGTAAGAAGGCCACCCTGGACGGGTCGTCAAATGTGGATGAAATGGACAGATTCCTGTACATTTCATGCACTTTTAATGGGGTCGTCAAATGTGGATGAAATGGACAGATTCCTGTACATTTCATGCACTTCTAATGGGGTCGTCAAATGTGGATGAAATGGACAGATTCCTGTACATTTCATGCATTTTTAATAGGGTCGTCGAATGTGGATGAAATGGACAGATTCCTGTACATTTCATGCATTTTTAATGGGAGTCGTCAGTATATGGAGCTTAACCCATAATTCCCGGAGGTTCCAGGCCAAATTTGGAAGCTCATAGGCGGCCTGCCATGCGCCCCCACCCGTGGAAAGCAAAAAAAAGTAAAGAAAACGGTCAATTATATGTTAAAATAATCAAAAATGAGGTTTTTGAAATTCTCAAAAAACGTGCCAACGGGGGAGGGGGTCAAGTCTTCGGTGCTTCGGGACGAAGCCCCAGAGACTTTTGCACTCCCCCGTTGCAATTTACAACGGAGAGGGGAAACGAGACCTCCCTTCCTCCGTCCAAAAAATTCATTCATCTTTTCCAAGCTACCATCTGCACGAAATCAGAAACCCGGTTTTTGAGAGCACTTAGAAAAAAACGAGCTATTTTCACTTGATGGGGAAATCATGGAGGAATGTATCCGCCTCATGAGCACTTTGGATTGGATAAAAATGTTGCCTTGATGACCCCCAATCATGGTTCTCACAAAACTTTAAGTTTTCAAACTGGTCTCTGGAGGAATGCAAGGGGAGTTGTCAGGGGACTCTACCCGCCTCAAGAGGCACTATTTTGGGATACATTTTTATCCATTTTCACCCTTTTCTATGGTTCTTCCAAAAAGTTAACTTAGACTTTTTTCGACTCTGGAGGAAGGTAGGGGGAGTTGTCAGGGGACTCTACCCGCCTTATGGAACACTATTTTGGAGTACTTTTTTCCCATTTTCACCCCTTTTCTCTGGTTCTCCAAAAAGTCAAGTCAGACTTTTTTCCTGATTTATCACTGATCGAATGGCAAACGCGACCCGCCATCGGAGGGCCTCCGCCGGCCCGGCCTCGTGCCGGTGCTCTGGCGGTCGGTTCCTCCGAACTGCGGGTTCGACTCTGATGGCCGGGAGGGTGTGCTGCGCGGGGGTAACCCCGCGGAGCACAGCCTTCCTGCCCGCCCGATATGAAGCGTGACCGAGACGAACCGTCTGACTCAGGTGTCCCACCACGGGTCCCGCGGCGGGACGGAGGTTCCTGGCTGGAACCTCCCCACCTCCGCCGCGGTGCACCCGGCAAACACTGTTTCTCGAACCCTCCACTGTTGCATAGCTGCGGCAATTGGCCTTGCTCTGGTCACCGGTTCCCCCGGGGACCAGTGTTCGGTGGCTCCACATGATATATGGTCGACCCTACTTCATAACATGCTACTCTCATCGAATCAGTTATGGTTCCCTTGATTGCTCAACGTTACTTGGGTGACTGTGACACGTCTAGACCTAATACATGTCAACGAACGCTGACCTTCGGTGAAGTTCCGTGTTTCGTGCATTTATCAGATCCAAAACCCATGCGGTGTGCTCTCCGGGGCGCCCTGGGACCTTGGTGACTCTAGATAACCTCGCAGGCCCTCGTAGCGACCACGGGTAACGGAGAACCATGGTTTGATTCGGGAGAGGGAGCCTTACAACCGGTTACCATGGTATAGGGTTGACCGTACTTCATCACAGGCTACCCGTACCAACCACATATGCTTGTCTGCAAAGAGTGAACTGCCTGGTCCTGCCCTGGTGTTCCTCTACGGCTAGTGTCCAGCCGTCAGCTGTGCTATCAGCAAATTTGACCCGCCATCGGAGGGCCTCCTCCCCGGGTCCACATGCCGGTGCTGGACGGTCGGACTAATAATATTTTACAGGGCTCAGGGGTCTGCTCCTGGAGCGGCCTGCCATCGGAGGGCCTCCACCTCCACCGGCTCGGCCTCGTGCCGGTGCTCTGGCGGTCGGTTCCTCCGAACTGCGGGTTCGACTCTGATGGCTCTGGGTAAAACAATCCATTTATTTCCGCCTGCTTTCCATCAGCACCCGCCAGTCATTTCAAACGGTTTCAAATCGTTTTTTCACTTTTACAAACAGCTTTCTGCCCTGGAAATTATATCTAATCATTATTACCGTCATGGAGGAGCTGCAGGAACACTTTACCCGCCTTCTAAACACTTATTCCTGGCTAAAACAATCAATTTATTTCCGCCAGGGTCACAGCCTGCTGCTGCTGCTGCTGCTGCTGCTGCTGCTGCTGCTGCTGCTGCTCTCCCTCCCTATATTCACAGCAATCTTACCCAGCTTTCACACACTAATTCCTGGGTAAGAACGCCATGTACATCTCCCTGGATGAAATGGACATATGCTCCCTATATTCACAGCAATCTTACCCAGCCTTCACACACTAATTCCTGGGTAATAAAGCCATGTGCACACTGTATTCACATCGATTTTACCCATGTTTCACACACTAATTCCTGGGTAAGAAAGCCACCCTGTACGCGTCGTCAAATGTGGATGAAATGGACAGATTCCTGTACATTTCATGCACTTTTAATGGGAGTCGTAATATAAGTGTGAAATAGCCTGTTTAATCCGATTTTGAGCACTCTTTTCCCCGCATAAACTAGTTTAAATCACCGTTAAACACTTATTTAAAATGTCTATTTAATGGACTTCCCGCTATGCATTAAAGTCCGTGATCTGGACACACTACCCTGTTCACTTGGCGGACCGCGGCCGGTAGTAAATGTCCACCCAGTGTACCCACCAGTCCCTAGAGTATGTAAGGGAAACTTCTGTAGCAATGGAGAGTCAGGACTCAGAGAGACACGAGGAGAGTTGGAGCTTTGATGTCAAACACTGGTGGTTTATTACAAGTATCGGCCGGAGAATTTCACATCACAAGTCACAGCAACCAGAGGTTCTGACTGCACGGTGGGTTGCCACATCAATTCTGCCCAGCCTCTCTCTCTCTTGATAGACCTTTTAACAGAGAGTTAATCAACATATTGGGGGAGATAACGTAAACATCTGGGAACACTGGAGATATCCCCAACATCTGGAGACACTGAATCACTTGACTGACCCAGGCTAGAAGCCAGCGTTCCCACTATCATAAACCATTTGTGACCGATAGTTGCCCGGTCATAAAACTGATATCAACATTATAGCTGAGGCCTCTCATTCCTTAAGACAGATAACAGAGTCAGGGTTGGTCATAAACGTCAACAGGCAGAACAGGTTAGACTCCTTGGAGAAAGGAGAATGAATCCCCAACACAGTACATTTGAGATTTTGAAAGACTTTCCAAAGTTAAAATGTAAAAAATATTCAGGAATTATTCTCCGAAAAATTGTATTAAATGAAAAATGTGCCTAAATGAGGAAATTAAATGAAAATGTAGGACTCATCAAAGTACATTTTGTTTGACAAAACACCTGGAAAATACACCTTTCCTTTAAAAGAGTTTGGGACAATGACACAGAATGATTCCCTGTTCACACATTCACATTATTTTAACTATCAACTGTCTGGGAGCAAATATCAACACTTTTATTTTGTATTTAACATGCAGTTAGTTTTTCACTTTGCTAATGTGCTTTTAGCAAAATAATGAATAAACAAAAGCAGATATAACATGTTTTTAATGTGTAGATACCACACACTCCATGGACTTTTCTACCTATTTCTTTACAGCAATATACAACATTAAAAGCATAATAACAACAGATTTATTTTTTTAAATTAACGGTAATTAATAAAAGATTAATCTCCCAGTAAAATCTCTATAAAAAGTAGAGACCTCTGACAGGAGAGGAAGACGAGTTGAATGCTAGAAAATGTACAATAGCGCTTGATTTGCGAAAAAATGTTTACACGATATTCTTACTAAATATATTTTGACCTGACGAGAAGAACGACAAGCTTCTTTTTGTGAAGAACATTTAAAATGTTTGTTAATATTGTTTATATTTATTTGTGTGGTCAGAAAACACAGCTGGATAAGATCTGATTATAGGACAATGTCAAATATTCTAAAAGAAATGTATGTAAGTGTTAAAGTTTACAATTTTGTATTGTGTCCTACTGTACCTCTGTGAAATACCTGCATTGAATATTAGATTGTTATTACTATTTTTATATCGTATTGGCCGGAATAAATTATGAGTTTTCTCTAAATTAAATTTGAAAAAGTTGTGTTTTATTTAGAGCCGGGACTCGATTAAAAAAATTAATCTAATTAATTAGAGGCTTTGTAATTAATTAATTGAAATTAATCGCATTTTTAATCAAATATACATATTTGATCTGAGAACAGTGAGAAGCCATTTTCACATGGATTTTACTCCACGTGGTCTACAGTCGAGTGCAATCCAGTGAGCCAGGGAGTTGGTTATTTTCTCAGACGTGGACTTACTTATCCTGGCCCTGAAACCAGTCATCTGGTTGATTGTGGGTTGAGTCAGGGTGTGGTTCCTTGCACTCGGAGTCGGGCTAACGTCCACGCTAGCTGCTACATGCTTTGCATTTAGGTGATACTTTAGGCTTGATGAGCTGCGGTGATATGCAAATTCTTTTTTGCATAATTTGCACACAACCGTGCTCTTGTCGACGCTTCCATCCGTCCGTTTTTCAAAACAAAATGTCCCATCCACGGGGCCGACCAAAGCGGTCTCATCAGCTTGTTCGTTCATGTTTGACTATTGTTCACCGTGGTTTGTTGTTGTTTGAAGTCCCATGCTGAAGTCATGAACGTTAGTTGGTGCTCCAGTATAATCGGTACGCCTGAAACTCATCCAGTGAGAAACGTTCCGCTGTGCAAAAATAAGTGTGATTAAAGTGCGATTAAAATGCGTTAATTTTTTTAATGCGTTAATTTTTTTAACGCGTTAATTTTTGCGTAATTAATTAATCTTAATTAACGCGTTAAAGTCCCGGCCCTAATTTTATTACATTAAGAGGAATAGCGTTTCACAGCAGTGTACATTCTTTGTACTGTTGCACTGAATTGTGGGATATCTGTAGCTTCAAAGGGATATCAGATGTTTTGTGGGATTTTATGAAGCAGCAAAACTTATTTTAAACATTAACAATTGTGTGTACTATTCCTTTAAATATCTTCACTGTATTTCCTGTCACACAGCACACTTTATTTATTCAAAATGTATGAAAACTCAACTATATTTTAACAAATGTGTAAATATAAATGCAATTGTCATTATGTGTACAGTGCTATGGCAATACTGTACGTCATTATGCCAATAAAGAAATCAATTTGAGTAAAGGTCTGATCTTTTAATAATTAAAAACATATTTTGTGTTTCACTTTTACAAGCAAAAAGGCTTTTAACATTATGACTCTTCATGTGAAAACTTCCGTATATTCAGGCCAATATGGTTAACTTTTAGATTTTAAAACTATCCTGTAAGTTACCCTAGAGGTTTAGGGGATACGAAACACAGTGGTGTTATCAAATTTAAAACATATAATTAATAAATGGGTGAAATAATACACCCACATGACACCTAAGGTCAAAAGAGCTTTATTTAACAGCTGGTCTTATGTCTGTGATCCCTCCTGTTGTTCATTGATAAGCCTGAAACATGCACTTGTCAAGGTTCAGTAGCCATCAATCATCTTAAGATAAGATATACTTTATTGATCCCAAGTTGGGAAATGTTTTTGTTACAGCAGATTCTGATTAATGATGTGAAATATAAACAACCAGACTTTAGTTACACCTGAGTCGAATTCAGGGAAGGTGATTGTCAAATGCCAAAATTAACTATGCAATATATTGGACGTTAAGTACTTTGTCAGACTTCATATTTATCTGTGGATAACCCCAACGTTTTTTTCTTATTCAAAAGAAGACCTTAACTTAAAGTATACTTTAATGTTTAGATAAAGCCTTATTAGTGTGTCTGTTTTGCACATCCTCCTGTTAATATCTTTGGACGTCCTGCACTAAGCTGTTTTATTGTAGAGATCACTACAGTATCTTCTTGATATTTTCAATTGTGTATGTAGGCTACTCATAATATTTAAATGTTTTCATCAAATAAAACGTATTCAACAACTAAATGTAATAACATGCTTTAACCACTAGGCGGTGTGGGTTAAAAAACCAGTGGTGTAGTTAATAAAACATAATAATATCAAACATAATATGACTATTAACTTTATTGTGAAATTAAAAGAGAACGGTAAAGGAAAATACAGTTTCAGTCTCTCGATTTGAAGATTATGCATTGCACCATGAACCTGTATAGACCTGTAACAGTCAACTGCATGAGGAGCTGGAAAGGTAGTAAATAATATCTTTAAAAACAACAAAAAAATCCATTTCTATCAGCTGTGCACCATTATGGTGTAAATATAACCTATCTACCAATTGGATCAAATATAAAAGTCAGCCGAATTAGTGTTGATACTGCAAGGAGACGTATTGTGTGAAAAGAAATGGAAGATGTTTTTTAATTGCTGATATATTTATGATCCACGTCACGTATTCAGTTTTGGCGGCATCTCTTCCAGTTTGTCAAAAGGTCTTCTCATCAGGGCTCTATAAATAAATATCTACGGCAGATATGTAATATTTAATGCAGCCGAACCGTGTATTACAATGCCGTTATGTGATGACTTCCAAAGAGAAAAGCAAGAACACTCGGAATAAAGTATTATTTATTTTATGTTTTTCCGATTTCATATCTTATAAACACCATGTCCCGACATGCATTGCAGCTAAAACAATTGATGTTTTAGCCTATCAAAACATGTTAAGAAATTGAGTTTAACACCCCAAGCCTAAAATAACTATTTTAAGTGCTTTTTTTAATGCAGGAATTGAATTGCCAAGATACAATGGAACAAAAATTCAGTTTGTGAGGGAAGATATGCAGAGTTCCTGCTGTCCTGATGTCAATGAGGAGCTCGTTCCACCATTCATTCCCACTGACACTTTCCCTCAGCCACAACGCAGACTCTATGCGTTACATTAATGCACATAATGTACACAATATCAGGTCTTTTTTTATTATTACTGCACATATTTTATTCCATTCTATTTCAATGTAAATACTGCTATCTTTTATTTGACTATATTTTTATTATTTTTAATGTCATTATAGTTTTCTTAAAATAGTTCTCTATGTGTTTTTTATTTTTGTTTTACTTTTCATGTATGTACCACGACACCAAGTTAAATTCCTCCTACTGTACGTGTCAGCCTACCTGATGATAAACCTGATTGTTTTTGGGGGGAACCTGGGTCCCATTCACAGTGATGGAGCAGCAATCTGATTGGCTGATGCCGAGTGAAGTGCACGAGCTGGAGTTGAACCGAGCCCAGCACCAGTGTCTTGAAGTGGATTGTTGCATTAACCGGCAGCAGAGATGGCAAAAGTCCACACATTCTTTACTCGAGTAGAAGTACAGATACTCGTGTTTAAAAATACTAAGTAGTCTACTGACTAAACTTCTGTACTTAAGTAAAAGTAAGGAAGTATGGGCTTTGAAGTGTACTTCAGTAAAAAGTACCCATAGCTAGCAGCTGTTTTAAAGAGTACCTGACCTCCCTTTATATTAATAGAACAATAATGTCATTGTTAGCTAATGAATGTTTCCATGCTGAACAACGGCAACATGACAACGTTTCCATTGGTCCCTCTTCTTTAGAGAAGACCAGGAAGTGATGGATACACGGATCGTGTTCAAATCAATAGGCCCGCAATGACTCTAAATCAGGGGTGCCCAACCAGTCGATCGCGAGATGTGTCTAAAAATAGAACAACAATATTCAGTGTTATCGTTAATGTCCTATAACATAAACTTCCTGTGCCAGAATAATGCACTTGAACGCATCAAAGCTTTGTGATTGGCCGGCATGACCCCATATGTCGGGGCGTGGCTGGTGGGCAGTGGGCACTAGTTTGCTGACATTGTCCGTGTCAACAGGTATGGAGCTAATTTCCTGCCATAACTCCACAAACAAACTAAACAGGTTTTCCAAATGCCTCATGATTCACTAACAAACACAATGTGGTAAACACCTGTTCAGTTTGTTTGTGGAGTTATGGCAGGAAATTAGCTCCATAACACGTAGGGAGAGCCGGACGAAAGTAACGTGATTTTATCCGAGCCCAAACAACTTTGAGCGGCCAAATTACGTCAGCATTATCAGCATTCAATAACAGACCTACTAAATATCAGGTTTAACTGTCAGGAGTCCGTGTCTCTCCCCCACACTCACAGATAATAACATTCGATATGAACTGAAGAGCCGCATGAAACTGGGCAAAGAGCCGCATGCGGCTCGAGAGCCGCAGGTTGGCCACCCCTGCCCTAGATCTAGTCCAGGGGTGTCAAACTCAATTTCATCGCGGGCCACATTAGAATTATGGTTGCACTCAAAGGGCCGGTGGTAACTTTAAAACTATATAAATATACATAGATAAATATACATAATAAATATGAAATAATTTATATTTTAACAATATTTCCTCTGCATTGGATTATTATCGGATAGGGTAATAACTTCATAATTAACTACGTCTGAAAGCAGAAGTCTAGGGCAAATCATTGCAAGTCTCTTTATTGTGCATGTCACAAAATGAGATGCATTGTGGGACATGTAGTTTATGGGCAACGTTCTCCTGTAAAGCGGCATGTAACATTATAATAAACTTAATATATTCTTTGCAAGCTCTTGTGGGCCACATAAAATGAAGTGGCGGGCCAGATTTGGCCCCCGGGCCTTGAGTTTGACACCCCTGGCCTAGAACAACCTCAACCTATACAAGTAACCTCGTAAGCCATGCTACTGATGTTGGACAGTTTTTCAGTGGGTGCACAATAAACGGCAAAATACAAATGAATGAAAATAAATAGCAAAATAATCGATCAACGCTCTCTGTCTAATATGTTCGCTAGCTGTTAGTGTTGTTGCATAGCAACCACCTCGCACTATGTTTCGTGCAGAAGGCAACGGAGGGACTATTTTATTTTGAACATCATTATTTACTATAAAAAAATATTTAAATTGGAGTATGTATTTTTATTTCATATTGCCATACTTTGTTAACCGTTTTATAAAAGTAATGGCTGTTTTTAATTAGGTATAATGACCATATACCACGGCCTGTCGTGAGCTATTGCTTAATTATATATTATATGACTGTCTTATAACTATTGATGCATTCATGTGTCTATTATGTTAATGTTGCAGCTGGTAAAGGGTAAGATAACATTATTTACGGACAGCTAAATATCTTTTAGTCCTTTACCTGCCCACAAATGAGTATATTTACTCTACTACTATTATATAGTATACTCAAGTAAAGTCATGTACCTCAAAGATGTACCAAAGAAAAGTCCTTGAGTAAATTAACTTTCCATTACTTTGGGTACACAGGTACACATACAAATAAAGAAGAAAACAAAAAAGCAAACGGTATCATTTGAAATAACATATTTGAAATGATACACAGTTGCGTTTAGTTGCCTTTGTATTCCTAATGTTTTTAATAGTGGTGCCATATTGCTTTAAGTCTTTGTAAAATAAGATACTGATTCTCTTATAATCAATTATGTGATGATAATATTGAATATTGCATAGATGCCATTTGTGGCCACAGGGGGCGCTCATCAGCAAAGGTCAAAGCATAGACAAAGGGATAGGGTTACAGGGTGTGTGTGTGTGTGTGTGTGTGTGTGTGTGTGTGTGTGTGTGTGTGTGTGTGTGTGTGTGTGTGTGTGTGTGTGTTTCCTTACGTTACAGTGTGTTATCTGATCCTCTTCTCTTTTCCTCCGTGAAAAGCAGCTCAGCAGCAGGAACAACAGAGGTAAATGAAGATATTTAACACTTATTTTATTAAATTGTTCTTTAATGGGATTGTAGCCGCAGCGCTACATCTGTTTTCATTAGTTAAGTGTTTGCTTATTTTACTTATTTTTCTTTTAATCATGAAAGAGATCAGTGTGTTTCTTTTTGCTATTTTCCTGTGAAGGCGTTTTTGTTGTATTAGTTTTCTAAAGATCCCTTGTTTATGAGATTACAAGATGAAGACCTTCAGATATTATGTTTGGTTTCTGAAACATTGCTTTCTTGTCATCTCTATTTAAAGGTGGGGTAGGTAAGTTTGAGAAACCGGCTCGAGATACACTTTTTGTTATATTCCATGGAATGCTCTTAACATCCCGATAGCAATGAATATCTGAAGTGCTTTGACAAAACATCCATAACAAATATCATCTGTGGAAGCCGTGGCGCTGTAAAAAGCTCGACCAATCATCTGAGCCAGCTAAAGTAACTGGATGGCCTACCTGCCTGTCAGCCTTCCATCTGTGCACAAACTTACCTCGTGCCCTCATTGGTCATGTGCGCGTTCGTGTGTGTTGGGGGAGGGGCTCTGAGAGGAAGTGGCAGATTTGTTCCGGCTGTGTATTTTCAAATTCTAGCGCACTCGAGCTGGTTTCTCAAACTTACCTACCCCACCTTTAAGTAATACTTGAATGTCATTTACTTTAGATTTAAAGAAAACAATCCTGTTATCTAAATGTTAGGATGATGACATGGCCAATCAGACTCAGAATCAGGTTTATTATCAGGTTAAGAAATTGAGACTAAGCTAACTCTTTAAAGTGCTTTTTTTGTTTTGTATATCCGGGTTTTAGGACGCGTCACTGCACCACTCTATTTGACTTGGTGTTGTGGTGCATACATAAAAATAAAACAAAAATTAAAAACAGAGATAGAAAACTATTTGAAGAAAACTATAATAAAAAAGCATTGAGCATATGAACGGAGGCGTGCGGCGCAGTGGGTTGTGCGTAGGTGTTCGGATCAGAGGGTCACAGGTTCGAACCCCCCTGCAGTCAGCATGTCGTTGTGTCCCTGGGACACTTCACCCCAAATTGCTCCTGTGGGGATTGCCCACAGTATTGAGTATGTAAGTCGCTTTGGATAAAAGCGTCTAATAAGTAACGTAATGTAATGTAATGGATGGATTCATGGATTGTTGGGATTGGAAAACAATGTCCACCAATCCCAACACGCCTTTAAATTTAGTCTCATAAAGATGGAAGTAGATATCAAATGGTGTCTAAATGTCACACAGAGTTGCTAAGTGAAGCTTTCTGGCAGGAGATGCTGACGACACAGAGCCAGAACTGCTACAGAGAGCAGATCCAGAAGGAGATGTTGACCCGTTTGTCCTGGAAGAAACGCTACAGCCACCTGTACCCCTCCAACGATCCCCAAAACATCAGCACCGAGGGGACTAATCTGCCCGGCAACACGCAGTGAGCTTTGAATTATGTAAAACTGATCTAGTTATTGTTGGACATATGTACATTGTTTATTACATAGGTACAGTGCAATTTGATGAATATCAGTATAAAATACAACAACAGAAACCTAACCTCAGGTCAAGTGTTTTTTTAATCCTCAAATCTACAATGTGAAGATCCTCCTCTCTCAAGAACACATTACACATACTTAAATACAGGAACATTATAAACATAGTTTTTATTGTTTTTCAATGGAGGAGTATTTTAGTAGGTTGACCCTGAAGGCAGCATCTCCCTGGTTCATTCACAGAATGGGATTCAGAGATTTGACTGGGAAACATTCCAACTCTCTTCAGCCCGTGTTAACCACAGACCTTATTTCAGGCTCAGACAAAGGAACCCAAAGTGCTAAAATGTTTTTTTCATTTTCGGGTTTTATATTTGAGTGAGCTCAACATGGGTAATTGAAAAACAAATGTTGAAGTTAAGCATTGTGTAAAAGTGTCACTTGATACTTAGAGAGGTTGGATGAAGATTTCTAGGTTTCTAACACCTCGAAACTTCTGGGGCAAACATTAGCAGCGTATGTTAGCACACTATTATCTAACGTTAGCACTTTTATGCTATGCTAGCTACTGAATGTATAAACATGCTGTATATGCTTTGTAATGAAAAGTAAAGTTCAACTCTGCTTTACAGATCAAATCGTTAACTGTTTCACTAAAAAAGTATGGTTTCATAAAATGGATATAAAGCTTTGGGTTTTCAAACAGTTTAGAGGTAGAGATGTGACTGGGAAACTTTGCAAAAAATCTCTTATTTCAGGCTCAGACAAAGGAACCCAAAGTGCTAAAATGCTTTCTCATTTTCGGGTTTTATGTTTTAGTGGGCCAGTCCTGAAAATTGTTAATTGCAGATGTAAGTATAATGGACACTTCTTGGTTAAACCTCTCGTGTTTCTGCTTCATTTACTAGGGCTGTCCTGCCTCCTGTCACCAGGACAAGCAAGAAGCAGAGCGACCTTCCTCTTCCTCCTCTTCCTCCTCTTCCTCCTCCTCCTCCTCCTCCTCCTCCTCATCTCCCTCCTCCTGAGATCTCTCCGGAGGGGGTGGGTCTTCCCAATGTCTCCCCCCTCATGAGGCCAGTCTCTCCAAACACCAGAAACGCTCTCTACCAGGACTCATCACACCACGTATGAATAAAAGTTTGGGTGTTTCAAGAGTGGTTAAATTGGGTTTTTCTCCATAGTCAGTGTATGAGGTTGAGCCATGTTCTGCTGTGGGTATATTTTAGACTCCTAAAGCAGTTCAAGTGAACGTTGTACTTATAGGAAATGTTCCCCTCTTTACCTTAAAATAATGGACTTTGTTATCTACTGTATGCTCTATTCAAATCAACCGTGGTCCATGGAGAGAAACTGTCATTTGACCTTGCAGGACACAGGGATTCAAGATTCAAGGCTTTATTGTCATTTGTACATTAGCTACAGTGTAGATATGTCAATGGCAATCTTAGTTCACAGGCTCCTCAAACAATGCAACATATATATAGGACATCTAACAAATAAAACAGATAAAATAGTGCAAGTAAATACAAATAAAATAGATGGTTAGTTTGTGTTATTCTGTAACGTTGGTGTCCTCCGCAGGGTAAAGGGCGCCGCCTGTACCTGCAGAGACGAGGAAACATCCGACCCGAGGAGAAGTTTGACTTTCCTCTGCTCTCGTCCTGGGAGTACGGCTGGAGGCTGGGTGAGTTAAAGAGGACATATCCTGCTGATGTTCAGGTGTATATCAGTGTCTGATACAGTATGACTTTAGCCGTTGCACTCCATTTAAATGCACAAACGCCTTTATGACACAATACAAGGAAGGGACAGCCCCAAAAAGCATGTGCTCTATGGCATCAAATGACCGTCAAAGTAAGATAAGATAAGATGGACCTTTATTAATCCACGTGGGGAAATACAGTAGTTGTTATTCTGACAGTTTGACCACTATGAAAATGTTGCTCCAAACCCTGGCACACTTTCCGGGAATTTGCTTATTCCTCAGAAGGAGGGTTGAAGAGGAAAAAGATATTGTTCAATGAAAGACATTTAAAAAACATATTGATGCTACAGATTAAAAACTAGTCTGTCACATTTTGGATGAAACTGTCCAAATCTAAGTTTATATCTGTGTTTATTTGAGTTGAAACCAATATACATTAAACTTAGGAACACATATTAGGATAAGATAAGATAAAATGGAGCTTTATTAATCCCTGTGGGGAAACTCAGGAGTTTAAACAGCAACAGGGTAAGAATGAAAAACATGGCAGTGTTTATATCGAGCGGTCACCACATTTTCTCTGTATCCTCTTAGATATTCCCTCCACATTAACGCTGTCTGACTTCCTGCAGGCGACTACACTCTGGATTACAAAACTCCATCCCGCGCCAAATCCTCCGTGGTGAAGAGCACCTTCTACGCCAGGAACGGTGTGTTCAGCAGCCCGTCAGCCAGCGACTCACTGGGCTGAAGTTCAGCCTCCAGACACCAGGGGGCGCTCTTTAATGAGAGAGGACATGCTTTTATGTTATAAACCCCATGTTCCCACAGTTCATATCATTTTGTGATTTGGGGTATTGTTAGCCATTTCCAGATCATGGCATGTTCTTCGGGGCTAAATTGCATGTTATCTGTGAGAATTGACCTTCCATTAAGTCCCGCCCCTCGAATGCAGACTGGCCAATCATAACACAGCATTAGTCAGCACTGAGGGTCCGACAATTACATCTCCCTCCTTCCTTACTCCTTGTTTTGCAGATTTTAAGTTAGTTGAAATACCCAGAGAGGTTAGGTGAAGACTTTTAATACCTAAAAACTTTTGGGGCAAACGTTAGCAGAGTATGTTAGCACATTATTATCTAACGTTAGCACTGTTATGCTATGCTAGCTATGCTGTATATGCTTTTGAATGACTGAAAAGGTAAATAAAGACCCTGCTTTACAGATCAAATCATTAACTGGTGTTTTGCACAGAAAAACAAAGTATTGTTTTGGGATATTTAAAGTACGGTTTCATAAAATGAATATAAAGCCTCTATTTGGGTTTCCAAATGAAGTTTAGAATGTCAGAAAAATCCTGACTTTTTAAATAAAATGACTATAGAATTAATGAAGTAGGCTTTTTCAGCTACAGTATATTAAAATTGTACTAACATTCAGCAGTTTTCTTGTTTGTTTTACCAAGCTTTTTAAACTTCATAAGATTATTTATTTGATGTATGATTGATACGATTCAAAAAGACTACTGTTAACAACTTAACAATTACATATCCTTGTGGTAGAGACGATCCTCTACTTCCTGTTTCTGTTTGTGTTCGACCACACGGCTGTAAGGTTAAACGTCCTCTCACCTGATCCTGTGTGATGGATAATGAACGAGCTGCTGGCCTCGAATCAGTCAGAGAGAAGAACACCTGATCCCTCAGAGTTTTTAATTAGTGAGCCACTCGAGGAAATGCTACACACCACAACAATAAATATTTTATCACTGATCTGTCGTATCCTCCTTACGCTTCTGCCTGTTTTATTTATTTACAAAATAAAGTGTTTATTTGACTTTTTAACCACATATTTTTCTAATGCAGGACAAGGCTCTGTAAATATAAAGCTTGTGTTCAGGTCTTTAAAACGTTCTTATATGTGATATAATTATAACATTTATTTGTAGAATAGTAAACCAAATTCTAAAAAGTATAATTTAATTGACTTTTCTCCTTAGAAATTAATACAAACCAAAATATAGACCAACTGTAACCCCTTAAAATCATGAAAATGTACGATGAATGTAGGAAATGATGGACGATTGTACCTTTAGCTATTAGAAAGGAAGATCCAATGGGTATTACAACAACAACAACAACACACATCATTCGTAGTTAAGTGCTAACACACACACACAAAAACATTCTTTAAAGCAACAGTGTCTTTATTAATTCTGCTGATCTTTGCACACATTTCATGTAATAGCTGTAAATGTCCTCTATTAGAAGTTTGATATTTTATAAATGTTGTGGCTCAGATGCCGGTGGGGGAGATCAGGAATCCGGTGAAGGTGTGGCTGGTGCTGTCCATCTTCGTCACCAAGCTGTTGTACCTGGTCGCCTGCAGAGACACGGTGTCTCCGACCTTCAGGTCCAGCACCGCAGAGCCGGAGGTCACCAGGAAACCCTCGGACGTGTCGCACAGCGTCATGTGATCCTCACTGTTCTTCATCATTTTCACACACACCTACAAGTGATCATACAAGTGGTGGAAGAAGTACTCAAAACAAAGCCTTCTCATATACATTATCCTAAGTTAAATTGGGTGCATTGTTTCTGATAGCAGCGTTCCTGATAGGCCCGTGGGTTTAAAGCCAGCCTACATTTCAGATATTTCAGATATCATCATATCGGACGCAAATCTGGATCAGCTCCGTTGTAGCCCCGTTTTTAGAGATTTGGGTACGAAGGAAAAGAGAGAGGGTTTTATTTTCTGACACTTTGTGAGTTCCCTGACACACCGGGACACATATCTACGTATAAAAGACATCATAAAGTGCATTTTGCATTATAGGAGACCTTTAAAGTGTGCAACAATGGGTGGATAAAGAGTGCTCCTTAAGATGACACAGATTATTCAAGGGTGTCAGGACCTTATATCGATTTTAACCGATTATAATAGGATAGAGTTGGACCAAGTATTCAAAAACATTGCAGTATTAGAGCTACGGTAGGACCTAAACCTAAAATATTGGCAACCATAATATAGTGGATTGAAAGTATAAAAAGCAGTATTGAAGAAGTATGAAAAAGAAAAAGTACTACAACTTTAAAATGTAAGTGTTTTTCAAACACTTTCGCGGCTCTTGAGGACAAAATGAAGCAAATCAAAAGAACTCACTCTGCTCTTTGCTGAAAAGTGATAACTGAAGAAATAGATTCCTTTGATGGCACATGTGAACGTCCCGTTGTTCAATTCCTCTCCACGAAACTGCTCATCCAGCTCAGGCAAAATCTGGCTGTGGGAAGAGTTTAACTGTTAAATGTTCCTATTAGGATTGTACCACTCTTTGTATCCTTTACACATATATTATTTATTTAGTTACTTTAGTTAAAAAGGTGGCCTTTAAGCAAATAAAAACTATTAATCACAGTCTCCCTCATAAACTTGTTTCACTATAATTACATTACATAACATTTATTTCCCTGAATGTAAACGTTAGCAGCACTGACCGGTTGAAGTCGATGGTATTGTCGAGTTCTGGGGTTTGAGATATCACCCGTTTGTAGGAGAAGAAAGATATCTGCTGGTTGGAAGGGTTGAAGGGTCTTCCTTTCTCCCCGTGTCGGCCTGGGTTTCCAGAATGTCCAGGAAGACCCACGTCCCCCTTCAGGCCGGGGCGTCCTGGGGGGCCCCCGAGACCCAGAAACCCCTTCTGGCCCCTGATAGGCTGTCCTGCCTCACCTGATCATCCAGAGAAACGTCGGTCAAGATTCAAATTTCAAGGCTTTATTCAGTCAAAATACTTATGTTTTATTTGAGAAACATTTAGCAATAAAAATGTGAGAAAATAAAAAAGATATTGAAAAATATTCTTAATTTTTTCCAGAAAACTTTAATATACTGAAAAGTCATTTGTTTAAATCTCTCCCAAATTGCAACTTAAATATAAAGTTTATTTGTCAAATTTTAAAACAATGAGTGAAAATGTACCAGCTCAGTAAAATTTAAGAAAACATTTCAGTAAACGTATACAGTCAGATCTCCAGAAGAAAAACAATAATTAACATCAAATGTTTCTGAAGTCTCTGTCTCAGCTCACCAGCGTCTCCCTTTTCTCCCACTGGCCCGTCCATGCCGTTGGGTCCATGGCTGCCCGGTATCCCCGGGATCCCATTGGCGCAGGATTGTGAGACGACCAGAGAGATGTGGAGCAGGAGCAGAAACACTGCAGTACCGCAGCTCAGCCACCGGGGGGCCTGAACAGAACACACACACACACACACACACACACACACACACACACACACACACACACACACACACACACACACACACACACACACACACACACACACACACACACACACACACACACACACACACACACACTTGTTTTTGCTACTTAGGAGGACTACCGAAAATATGGGAACGTGTAATGAAAATCTTTTTTCAGTAGTTTTGACATTAGATTTGGGTATCTGAAGTGCCAACATCCCACACGTTGTGAAATAAGTGACCTCAAGTTGTTATTTGGGGTCAAAACCTGATATTTAACAATTACATATTTGTGTGGTCGTGCAATTACATTTGGGTATCTGAAGTGCCCACAAGATATCATGAATGTAATTTTAAAATAAATTAATTGCTAAAGAAAATAGATTTCTTCATATGGTACAAATTAGATTATTGCTAGATAAGACATAGACAACGGTCCTAAATCTGCTTCTACAATAAAACAAATAATACTTTGTTCAAAATACCATGACATAAAACTGTCCACTTCTCTATCACCAATGCTGCTGTCCGAATAAGTGATTTTCTCGCTCTATGTCTACATGCAAATGTTTTTATTTTATTTTATAGAACGCAAAAGTCTCACCATTTGTAGATAAAGCAGTCCCTCGTCTTGTGGTGGAGTGATACGCTGACGGAGAGCGGAGATGTTTCAGCTTCAGTCCGGAGAAATAAACAGGAAGTGAAACAGTTCAATGGCGCATGCTCTGTTGGAATTTATATATTTTTAGGATGCTATACTTCTAGTAATACAATTACAAAAAGTTCATATATATGTAAGTTTCAGGTATTTGCGTATTTCATACTCCACAGTTTTTTAGGTAATATACTTTTCACTGACACAAATGTTTCTGAAGTGTGTAATACTTTGAAGATTAGGATATTTCACACTAGAAATATGTTGTAAAATATGCATTTCAAAACATAAAGAAAACATAAAATCGTTCAGGTTTGCTCAACTTTGACCATCTAAATAGGTTAAATGCTTATTGGTGCATCTGGGGTAATAAACACATGGTACGATAGAGGTTGCGTTAACCGAATATTTTCTGTCTATGACGGATTTTTTTTAACAATGACGGACAAATCTGAAAGCAGTCCGTCATTTTGACAGATTAGAACAAACTCGGAACAGCGCCACAGTTTCCCCGCAGCGAGGCTACGGTGTTATGCCGTGTTATGCGTGCCCTCCAAAAGGGCATTTTTTGTGAGTTTTGGCTTTACGCTGTGCACGCTCCCGCGAAGTGCAGCAGCCATGCATAACACGGCACATGTGAACTGTCCCCCCCTCCCCCCCCGTTGACAGTTCACGAGCATGCTTCCCCCCCGTCAGAGTTGTGTAAAGGCCGACGGGTAATTCTGGATTTTGACAGAAGTTTTACGATCCTGTCCGTCCGACGGACAGCGGAAAAGTCTAGCGCAACCTCATAAAGCACAGTGTAAATATAGGCTACCTAATGGCAAGTTAAAGGGTTACATTATTATTATTCCACTAGTAGTGTTCATGCTTTAAGATATATGTGTATATTGTAGCTGGTTAAGGTGGAGTTCATATCACAACTCGCTAAATTTGCTGTATTTTTGTTTAAACTTCACTTTCTGTTCCTGTTAACCTGTAATTACACATATTTAATTTGTCTGACAAAGCAAATCATCCATCAGAGGAAGTGAAACACTTAAACAAGAAGTCAGGAAAATCTCCCATGATAAAGAAGTGATGATGCAGCATTGTTGAATCTTTCTGATTAAAAAACCATGTTCTCAGATTAATATTTTGTTCTGATTTTTAATCTGAACTTCCTGTTTCTATCTCTGTTTTACTGGCAGTGTTTTTTAAGGCTCTTTACCCGAATCTACATGTCAGTATCTGTTCCACAAAATATGAAATGTTGTCAACGTGCCCATCGACAAAGAGCTGATCTACAGTAAATGTATTATAGTGACATCCTGTCAAATATACCAATTCTTCATTCTCAGATCCTCTTTAATTTTCTTGCATTTTGTAAATGTTATGTTTTCTTTTTGCGCAAGTTTCAATTGACAATCTGATACATTGTTTTTAACCATATCGGGACTATAGATTAAAGAAAAGGAAGCGGGCAAATGTCAAATATGTTCTTTTATTTCAAATAGAATAGACATTAGACTTGAAAATGCATCACGTTTCAGCCTTGGAGTTTAAATCTGTTAATAATGAGGAATGAGGAGGGCTGTTTGTATGTCCGTCCTGCAGGTCAGTGGGAGTGCAGCAGGAAGCCGGAGAAGATGCTGTATCCTTGCTGTTTTCCTGTCATCCCTCTGTAGTCTTTAGTCTCCAGCCAAACCTCCTGATCCCTCGACAGGTAGACCGCCAAGCTGCCCGCCGTCACCTGGAGGGGAAATCAGGAAGTACTTTAATGTATTTAGACAGAGGTGGGAAGTAGTGGAGTACAAGTACTACTTTTTCTGGTATCAGTACTTTATTCCACTACTTGTTTTTCTGATGACTTTTTACTTTTACTTCTTACATGTTGAACCCAAATACCTGTACTTTCTACTTCTTACATGTTGAACACAAATACCTGTACTTTCTACTTCTTACATGTTGAACACAAATACCTGTACTTTCTACTTCTTACATGTTGAACACAAATACCTGTACTTTCTACTTCTTACATGTTGAACACAAATACCTGTACTTTCTACTTCTTACATGTTGAACTCAAATACCTGTACTTTCTACTTCTTACATGTTGAACCCAAATACCTGTACTTTCTACTTCTTACATGTTGAACACAAATACCTGTACTTTCTACTTCTTACATGTTGAACACAAATACCTGTACTTTCTACTTCTTACATGTTGAACACAAATACCTGTACTTTCTACTTATTACACGTTGAACACAAATAACTGCACTTTCTACTTCTTACATGTTGAACTCAAATACCTGTACTTTGTACTTCTTACATGTTGAACACAAATACCTGTACTTTCTACTTCTTACATGTTGAACCCAAATAACTGTACTTTCTACTTCTTACATGTTGAACACAAATACCTGTACTTTCTACTTCTTACATGTTGAACACAAATACCTGTACTTTCTACTTCTTACATGTTGAACCCAAATAACTGTACTTTCTACTTCTTACATGTTGAACACAAATACCTGTACTTTCTACTTCTTACATGTTGAACACAAATACCTGTACTTTCTACTTCTTAAATGTGGAACACAAATACCTGTACTTTCTACTTCTTACATGTTGAACCCAAATAACTGTACTTTCTACTTCTTACATGTTGAACACAAATACCTGTACTTTCTACTTCTTACATGTTGAACAAAAATACCTGTACTTTCTACTTCTTAAATGTTGATCACAAATACCTGTACTTTCTACTTCTTACATGTTGAACACAAATACCTGTACTTTCTACTTCTTAAATGTTGAACTCAAATACCTGTACTTTCTACTTCTTACATGTTGAACACAAATACCTGTACTTTCTACTTCTTACATGTTGAACACAAATACCTGTACTTTCTACTTCTTACATGTTGAACCCAAATACCTGTACTTTCTACTTCTCACATGTTGAACTCAAATACCGGTACTTTCTACTTCTTTTATTATTCTTTAGAGTCACTGCGTGCCTATTGATTGGAACACGATCTGTGTATCCATCACTTCCTGGTCTTCTCTAAAGGCCCTGTCACACTGTCCCGAAATTGACACCCGATGGACACACGAATATGGAATTGTGAATTTCGCACGAAGATGGCCCCGAACCACACACGAAGGCAACATTTACATTACATTTAAGACATACAACTGCAACGAAAGTACCAAAAACAATTATGTTACAGTACTATGATACTGTACTGATATCTTCAGACTTTGTTCTTTACTTTATCCGTCTTTTTATGTAGAAAATATTACGATTTCTCCGTAATGTTGTTTCCATAACAACAACAATTTCCTGTCAACTGTCCTTCAAAATAATATATTATATCCTTTTTAGTTTCACAGAACACAAATTGGGTTATTTACATAATATATTTACATGATTTTGTTGTGCAATAAAACAACCAGATGGACACACGATAAAGGAAATGTTCAAATTCGGCTGTGATCGTAGCAACATCGGGCCATTCGTGAGGGCATCTTAAGCCATCGTATGACCGCTGGCGGAGTTTCTCGGGCTCCGGCAGCAACTTCGTGAGCGGAGGCAAAATCTTTGGCATGCCAAACAATTGCCGAAGGACCTTGCGAAGGTTCATTTTCGTGTTGAATTCGTGTGTCAATTTTGCCCTTCGTAAGGCCATCGTGAGGGCATCTTGTTATCCTCGGTGCCATCGGGCATTCGCCCCGATCAGAGTGAATGTGAATGCACCGATGATAACACGAAGATGACACGATTTGACAAGATGCCCTCATGAGTGCCTTACGAAGTTGCCGCTCACGAAGTTGCTGCCGGAGCCTGAGAAACTCCACCGGCGGTCATACGATGGCTTAGATGCCCTCACGAACGGCCCGATGTTGCTACGATCACAGCCGAATTTGAACATTTCCTTTATCGTGTGTCCATCGGGTGTCCATTTCGGGACAGTGTGACAGGGCCTTAAAGGAGAGGGACCAATGGAAACGTTGTCATGTTGCCGTTGTTCAGCATGGAAACATTCATTAGCTAACAATTACATTATTGTTATATTGATATAAAGGGAGGTCAGGTACTCTTTAAACAGCTGCTAGTTATGGGTACTTTTTACTGAAGTACATTTCAAAGCCTCTTTACTTTGACTTGAGTAAAGAAGTTTAGTCAGTACTTCTACTTTCACCAGAGTATTTTTAAACACGAGTATCTGTACTTCTACTTGAGTAAAGGATGTGGGTACTTTTGCCATCTCTGCATTTAGAATCACAGGATGCATCTTTTTGCAGAGCTTGACACCAAAAAAATGAACTAATTACATTCACTAATGTTCTGTACTTTAACAAGATGTTGACAAACTGTTGCTCTCATCTTATCTTATGAGGTCGACATTGCTGCTACTTATAACCATTTTTTTAATAGGGTGTGATTGGTTGACCCAAAATATGAAACAAGAAAACAAGTAATTTTTTTCCTTTGCTTAACAAACTCTATTAAATGTTCATCCCTTATTCTCTGAGTCTAAGATGCCCTGTGAGCAACTTGTATGTCGTTTTAACAGTAGGTGGGAACTCTTAGAAAACCTCAAAACGTTGCATAAATCTGTAATATATTATATTATATATATATTGTTTTATACCTGTCTCCTCGTGCGGCGATGATCACAGAACGATGCCAGCAGAACTTGGTCGCGCTTCATCAGCACACACAGTTTTTCATCCAAGGAGGCGTGATACACAAAGTAGTACGTCCCTGACACCCGACACCTAAAACACACAAACTTGATTAAACTTATGGAACATTTTAACCCTGCAAGCTTGAAAAATGGCTTGCACTCCAATGAGGATTGGGGTAGGTTTGTTTGTTTGTAAGTAGGATTACTGGAAAACTACCAGTCCAATTTCATGAAACTTGTTAAAATGGAGAAGCTTAGTCCAAGGAAGCACCCATTACATTTTGAACCAAGACAAAATGGTCTTAGATTAATCAGAAATCGGTTCCTGACTGGGATTTTCCCAAAACAGCTGTAGTAAATTCATGACACCTCAAACACACAAACTTGATTAACTCACTAAAGACTGGTTGTTTTTCTAATCTGGTTTCGCAGCTTGGAAATGCATACCAACAGCAACGTTTGGACCAACACTTTGAGAAACGCTGGTCTAGACTGAATGTCAACAGTAATTGAATGTCAAGAATCTTTCACAGAAATGTTCCCTAGACGATGAATCCTATTTACTTTCACCTGACTCCTTCTGTAGTGCCATCATGAAGTTGATATTTGTTTATTTTTGTATAAAATGTCCTAACAATGCTCAGAGGGATTGCAATTGCATTTGATTCAGACATTAAGGCTTATCATTTGGGTGAGGATTAGCGTTACTCAATTGTATTTGTTGTATTCATTTATTTAACAGGGACAGTGCAAATTAATCAACATTTCTTTAAATGTGCAAGAGGCTATTTTTCATCTGTAGTCC
>NC_047507.1:464415-509415 GCF_902827115.2 Pseudochaenichthys georgianus | reverse complement strand
GCCTGAGGAGGAAGCCGACAGAAAACACGATTCAGCAGCTTTAGGTCGGGAATCATTTATTCATAGACCTTAGCATTCAGTTCTGCAATTGTGGGAAGTTATTGAGAGTTTTAGAGACACAGATTTGCTCTGCTTGCCACAACACGAGGGAATCAGTCCTCACATTTATTTTGTGTTTCTTCTTTGTATTTAACTACTTATCAGCTACAGTATACCCTGCACAACCAGAGGTGGAAGAAGTACTTAGATCCTTTGCTTAAGTAAAAGTAGAAATGTTTTTTTCTGAAAATACTCCACTACAAGTGAAAGTCCTGGATTCAAAATGTTACTTAAGTAGAAGTATAGAAGTATTGTCATCTAAATGTACTTTAGGTATCAGAAGTATAAGTACCACTTATGCACAGCGGTCATTTTGAAGGTATTATATTATTATATATAATAATTTACAAATACATGTAAGAGCATTTAAATGTTATAGTTTGTTTATATTTAGACAATTCTAGTTTTTCTTTCTTATGCATTGGCATTACAATATTGCATCATATCATATACAAATGTCATGTGTTTTTATATGTAAACAGTAGATGGTAACTATGATGTGTTTAATAACTGTAGTGGAGTAGAATAAGTATAAAGAACGACAAAATAGTACTTGTCCACTACTGTGCACAACAATAAACGATATGATTTATTTTGACCATTTATTTTGTAGTCACATTACAGGCTTGAGGAATAGGGCTAGGGAGGGATCAAAATGTACATTACACAATGGTAAATTCAAAATGTTTATGTATTGGTGTCTCTTGATCTTGTCATTATTCATACAATGCTTTTACTGCATGTCACTTTGTTTATGCCAATAAAGCAATTTTTTTTTTTTCAGATATCTTTTGTTGAAGGCTTTGGCAACAACATGCTTAAGTTCCACTAAAACTAATATTATAAAAAATACAAAAAAATTGAATTATAGAAGAGAGAAAGACGAAACTATATATTTAGAATAGAATAGAATAGAATAGTTTAATGTCATTATACATGTACAATGAGATAAATGCTTCTCCCTTTCAAGGGTGCCATCAAATCAAAAACAAAACATCACAACATAAGACAACAAAATACACGCAGCATACAGTACACACTGAGGACTAAGGGAAAAAGGAATAAAGAGTAAAGTGTAGTAATTATTTCCAGGAGTATAAAAATAAAATCTGTAATGTAATAAATAATAATAATAATAGTGTGTATTTATAATAATAATAATAATAATAATAATAATAATAATAGTAATGATATATATGTATATGTACAGAGTCACATTGATTCACATGATTTCAGGTGTTAAGAGCAATGATGGCTCTGTTTTGGATGTGATACACCTGTAGCGCCTGCCGGAGGGCAGCAGGTTGAACAGGTGAAAGCCGGGGTGTGAGCTGTCCTTGATAATGTTTTTGGCTCTACTGAGGCAGCGGGAGGTGAACATGTCCATCAGGGAGAGGAGAGGGCAGCCGATGATCCTCTGTGCTGCTTTTACGACTCTCTGGAGCCTCATCCTGTCGGCCTCGGTGCAGCTGGCGTACCCCACTGTGATGCAGTGTGTCAGTCGGCTCTCGATGGTAGAGCGGTAGAAGGTCACCAGCAGCTTAGTGGCCAAGTTGTTCTTCCTGAGCACCCTCAGGAAGTGCAGACGCTGCTGGGCCTTCTTGATGACAGCTGTGGTGTTGTCCTTCCAGGAAAGGTTGTTGGTGATGAGGACGCCGAGGAACTTGAAGGTGTGACTTTGTGACTTCAGGCTGAGAAAGTTATTAAGGCACAAACTTTTTTTAAACGTCTTTGTTTTCTTCCTTTCCTTAAATTCGTTGACAATAACAAAAATACAGAATATCACAATGATGTGCTGATGGAGCAACATGAGGTCAACTGAGGGGGTTAGAAAGTGTTAAAAGTTTACCAAAAAGAAGAAGTGTGCAAAAAAACTGTTTCACTTGCATAACTTACAGAGGGGTCGCATGAAACTGTACAAAAGAAAGTTTATGGTGGAAAAAAATGACATTGGGCTTACAACAGACATCCTTCACTCTCCACCACTTAACAGTAATTTCCTTGCAAAGATGGATGACATCCAGAATGTGGTTAGCCTAGCTTAGCACAAAGAATGGAAGTAAAGGGAAACTGCTAGCCTAGCTCTGCAGATCTTCTTAGTTTGGTTCATTGTTTTTATCTCATTGGGGAAATGTACCTTGCAGAAGAGCGCTTTGTGTCAGGTTGGATAAGATCATTTAATAAGAAGTAGAACCTTTATTTAGCCAGGAAAATCAATTCAGAACAAATTCTTATTTTCAAGATCAGAAAGTGACAAAGGTAACATTCACTTTTGTGCAGATTAAGCATGTTATTGCACCTGGGTACCTGACCTGTTCTGAAGAGTTTCAGTTCAGAAGTATTGTAACAAATAATTGATGTGAAAAGATTGTTTTAATTGTCTACACTTTCTTGATCAGCATAAATATGCTTTGGTGAGTTTTATTCTTCCCCCTCCAATTTTAATTCTATCTGAGACGACATTGTACCAACAACATTTGGAAAACATTTAATATTAACACACACACACACACACACACACACCATCAATAATAAAATCTTCTTTTATTTTAGTTGCATATACGAAGGGTTCAGAGATATTCCTCTACTGTTTTATGGAGAATTTCCCCTTCTGAAAACTGCTTTATGTGGCCTCAGATTTGGGGAATTCCTGTAAATGATTGCACTTTATTCTAGATTTCAGAAGAGTAGGAAGCCGCTGAAGATGATCTGTTTGGCTTGACTGTCTCTTTGTTCATTGGGTCTCTGCTGGTCTCTGAAGGACTCGAGCCAAACCTTCTGTCCAACCGTCAGCTGCAGAACTACGCCGCCCGACAGCACCTGAACACAACACGACACAGAAAATCAGGTAATTACACATGAGTGGTGGAGGGATGGCACATTTGGACGTTTAGAAATTGAATCTCCAGTAGTAAAACGCTAGGACATAAAAGAACTACAGCACGGTCACATGACTTCACTTCACCGCCGCTAAGCTAGAGGAGGCTAATGTTGGGCTATAAAGGAACTACAACACGGTCACATGACTTCACGCCACCACCGCTAAGCTAAAGGAGGCTAATGTTGGGCTATAAAGGAACTACAGCACGGTCACATGACTTCACGTCACCACCGCTAAGCTAAAGGTGGCTAATGTTGGGCTATAAAGGAACTACAGCACGGTCACATTACTTCACGTTACCACCACTAAGCTATATATTTGTAGCCTATATAAAGACGTGTAGCCTACATAATTAAGATATTTCAAAAATGGTTTTTATAAGGGTTATCACAACAAAGCCGAGCCGGCCAGCTAACCAATCAGAGCAGACTGGGCTCTGCTTTCAGACAGGGGATGACAAGAGGTGCTGCAGCACAGGCAGTATGAGAAGAATAAAGAGCTTTTTGAACATTAAAACATGGAGACATGTAGGGACACTACATACTGATATACACCTGAACATCAGCAGGAGAGGACTCTTTAAAGTAGAGACACTACATACTGATATACACCTGAACATCAGCAGGAGAGGACTCTTTAAAGTAGAGACACTACATACTGATATACACCTGAACATCATCAGGAGAGGACTCTTTAAAGTAGAGACACTACATACTGATATACACCTGAACATCAGCAGGAGAGGACTCTTTAAAGTAGAGACACTACATAATGATATACACCTGAACATCAGCAGGAGAGGACTCTTTAAAGTAGAGACACTACATACTGATATACACCTGAACATCAGCAGGAGAGGACTCTTTAAAGTAGAGACACTACATACTGACATACACCTGAACATCATCAAGGGGAGGACTCTTTAAAGTAGAGACACTACATACTGATATACACCTGAACATCAGCAGGAGAGGACTCTTTAAAGTAGAGACACTACATACTGATATACACCTGAACATCAGCAGGAGAGGACTCTTTAAAGTAGAGACACTACATACTGATATACACCTGAACATCAGCAGGAGAGGACTCTTTAAAGTAGAGACACTACATACTGATATACACTTGAACATCAGCAGGAGAGGACTCTTTAAAGTAGAGACACTACATACTGATATACACCTGAACATCAGCAGGAGAGGACTCTTTAAAGTAGAGACACTACACACTGATATACACCTGAACATCATCAGGAGAGGACTCTTTAAAGTAGAGACACTACATACTGATATACACCTGAACATCAGCAGGAGAGGACTCTTTAAAGTAGAGACACTACATACTGATATACACCTGAACATCAGCAGGAGAGGACTCTTTAAAGTAGAGACACTACATACTGATATACACCTGAACATCATCAGGAGAGGACTCTTTAAAGTAGAGACACTACATACTTATATACACCTGTACATCAGCAGGAGAGGACTCTTTAAAGTAGAGACACTACATACTGATATACACCTGAACATCAGCAGGAGAGGACTCTTTAAAGTAGAGACATTACATACTGATATACACCTGAACATCAGCAGGAGAGGACTCTTTAAAGTAGAGACACTACATACTGACATACACCTGAACATCATCAAGGGGAGGACTCTTTAAGTAGAGACACTACATACTGATATACACCTGAACATCAGCAGGAGAGGACTCTTTAAAGTAGAGACACTACATACTGATATACACCTGAACATCAGCAGGAGAGGACTCTTTAAAGTAGAGACACTACATACTGATATACACCTGAACATCAGCAGGAGAGGACTCTTTAAAGTAGAGACACTACATACTGATATACACTTGAACATCAGCAGGAGAGGACTCTTTAAAGTAGAGACACTACATACTGATATACACCTGAACATCAGCAGGAGAGGACTCTTTAAAGTAGAGACACTACACACTGATATACACCTGAACATCATCAGGAGAGGACTCTTTAAAGTAGAGACACTACATACTGATATACACCTGAACATCAGCAGGAGAGGACTCTTTAAAGTAGAGACACTAAATACTGATATACACCTGAACATCAGCAGGAGAGGACTCTTTAAAGTAGAGACACTACACACTGATATACACCTGAACATCATCAGGAGAGGACTCTTTAAAGTAGAGACACTACATACTGATATACACCTGAACATCAGCAGGAGAGGACTCTTTAAAGTAGAGACACTACATACTGATATACACCTGAACATCAGCAGGAGAGGACTCTTTAAAGTAGAGACACTACATACTGATATACACCTGAACATCATCAGGAGAGGACTCTTTAAAGTAGAGACACTACATACTTATATACACCTGTACATCAGCAGGAGAGGACTCTTTAAAGTAGAGACACTACATACTGATATACACCTGAACATCAGCAGGAGAGGACTCTTTAAAGTAGAGACATTACATACTGATATACACCTGAACATCAGCAGGAGAGGACTCTTTAAAGTAGAGACACTACATACTGACATACACCTGAACATCATCAAGGGGAGGACTCTTTAAAGTAGAGACACTACATACTGATATACACCTGAACATCAGCAGGAGAGGACTCTTTAAAGTAGAGACACTACATACTGATATACACCTGAACATCAGCAGGAGAGGACTCTTTAAAGTAGAGACACTACATACTGATATACACCTGAACATCAGCAGGAGAGGACTCTTTAAAGTAGAGACACTACATACTGATATACACTTGAACATCAGCAGGAGAGGACTCTTTAAAGTAGAGACACTACATACTGATATACACCTGAACATCAGCAGGAGAGGACTCTTTAAAGTAGAGACACTACACACTGATATACACCTGAACATCATCAGGAGAGGACTCTTTAAAGTAGAGACACTACATACTGATATACACCTGAACATCAGCAGGAGAGGACTCTTTAAAGTAGAGACACTAAATACTGATATACACCTGAACACCAGCAGGAGAGGACTCTTTAAAGTAGAGACACTAAATACTGATATACACCTGAACATCAGCAGGAGATGACTCTTTAAAGTAGAGACACTACATACTGATATACACCTGAACATCAGCAGGAGAGGACTCTTTAAAGGAACATGTTTAAAAGTGGCTCTGAAACTGACCTGATCAGCGTTCCTGTTGTAATCACAGAATCCCAGGCTGTTGGTCAAAGCTTGGCTCGCTATATTCAGACACATGCTCACCTAAAACAGACAAACAAAACAATTGTAAAGGAGTTTGAAGAATGGAAGTGCAGATTACAATGTAATGTACAATCTTATCACAAGTAGTGTGAGAAGTATTCAGATCCTTTACTGCCGTCAAAGTACTAGTACTGCTCTGTGGAAAGAATGCAATACGAATAAATACTCATTCTACAGAAAAATGGTGTCCATATGTGGTATATTACTAAATATATGACCTTAGTAGATGGTTAATATTGTTGCATCAAGGAAAGTATTACTGTTCCAATAAAGTTCAGATATACACATTATTGATGAGGACTTTCTCTTTGTAATTCATTGACAAATAATGTGGTAAAATGTTTACTTTTGAACCACAGTATTTAAAATAAGATCACATTCCACCTTTGCAGATTACATAAAGAAACCTTTTCTTTTGTCCAATGAATGTCTGATAATGTATATTAAACATTTATTTTCATTCGAAGATCTGCAGCAGATTAAAAAACACTTTACCTTGGCCATAGAGTGGAAGGTGAAGTAATAAACTCCGGGGACTCTGCAGGTGAAGTGACCTGTGGCCTCGTTAAAGTCCTTCTCGCCGCCCTCAGGTGTGTTTACCACGGCAGGCCCGTATGTTATCGGCTGTAACACACACACAAACACACACACACACACACACACACACACACACACACACACACACACACACACACACACACACACACACACACACACACACACACACACACACACACACACACACACACACACACACACACACACACACACGCACACACGCACATGCAGGTTAAGTCAGAGGTGAATGATTATGTTATTAATTAAGATACTCTGCAGATTTTAAAACATTTAAGAGACTGCACCTGTCCAAAGCCAGGATAACTGTTGTGAGTCCGAATCGCTGAGAAGGCTGATCGAGCCACCTGAGCCCCCTGTCCTCCTGAAACACACACACACACACACACACACACACACACACACACACACACACACACACACACACACACACCACACACCACACACACACACACACACACACACACACACACACACACACACACACACACACACACACACACACACACACACACACACACACACGTTATCACCTGCTGCTGACCAGTTTTTCAAGGCAAGATTTCACACAAAGATTATACGAATAAAAGTAAGAGTTAACATGTAGTAACAGTATGTATATGAATAACAACAATAACATGAGTAAAACACAAACTAGCTGAATGTATACAATATACAGATATCAGGGAAGATAATACAATATTTAATTGCTGGTGCAAGTGTAAGGCTATAAAAGGAACACACATGACTTCACGTCACCACCGCTAAGCTAAAGGAGGCTAATGTTGGGCTATAAAGGAGCTACAGCACGGTCACATGACTTCACGTCACCACCGCTAAGCTAAAGGTGGCTAATGTTAGGCTATAAAGGAACTACAGCACGGTCACATGACTTCACGTCACCACCGCTAAGCTAACGGTGGCTAATGTTGGGCTATAAAGGAACTACAGCACGGTCACATGACTTCACGTCACCACCGCTAAGCTAAAGGTGGCTAATGTTGGGCTATAAAGGAACTACAGCACGGTCACATGACTTCACGTCACCACCGCTAAGCTAAAGGTGGCTAATGTTGGGCTATAAAGGAACTACAGCACGGTCACATGACTTTAGGTCACCACCGCTAAGCTAAAGGTGGCTAACGTTGGGCTATAAAGGAACTACAGCACGGTCACATGACTTCATGTCACCACCGCTAAGCTAAAGGCGGCTAATGTTGGGCTATAAAGGAACTACAGCACGGTCACATGACTTCACGTCACCACCGCTAAGCTAAAGGCGGCTAATGTTGGGCTATAAAGGAACTACAGCACGGTCACATGACTTCACGTCACCACCGCTAAGCTAAAGGTGGCTAATGTTGGGCTTGATGAGGTTTAGTCGTCTAATTTACCACTGGTGAATTTTTTTAATTCACCAGTGGGGTGTTTATTGATTTATTTGATGTCGTAGAACAAAACTTTCAAATCTCTTCAGCTTTTGTTTACCACAGTCCTTTTTTCACCCTAACAACCAATAACTTCCAGGCGAGGGAGCAGGAAGTGATAATATGCTGACTCATTGCCGGGTTTTAGGACTCATTCCTCGTTTAATTTAAATGTTTTAATGCATGATTCTTAGGTAACATTGAGCTGTCTTTGGCCCCTTTTCTGCTGTAACAATGTCAATGACTAATACAAGTATTCTGATTCCTGCACCACTCTTTTGTGTATTATCTAGTATGGTTTATACTTTAAGTCGTATCCTTACCAGAGATGATGCCCTTCCCCTCGGCTCCGGGGTGACCGGGCTCTCCAGGTTGTCCCGCAGCTCCCAGATGTCCTCGGTACCCTTTATGGCCCATGACCCCCTGCTGGCCTCGATCCCCCACCTCCCCCTTCAGCCTCCTCAGGACCGCCTCATCCACCGGACCCTCCAACATCACTGCTGAAACACACACACGTTAACGATTAAACTGCAGTAACACACTCTGTGGCCACTAGGGGGCGTCAGAAACAAGATGAGAACCAATTAATTATCTTTTAGTAAACCTACGTCAATTTAATAGATATTACATTATTATAAGTGGGTTAGCGGTTAGAAGTAGCAGATATTTGATCAGTACTAAAACTAAAAGTACTCCTTATGCAGAATGACAATTTTCATAATAGCATATTGACCCGAATACAAGACGGGTTTTTTTCCTTGAAAAACATCTGAAAAAGAGGGTTCGTCTTATATTCGGGGTCTAGACTTTTCAATGTAATTACACAGTCACAACAACAGATCGCGCCAAACGAGTGTTCCCCCAAGCGAGAAACCGTCTTAAAGTACGGTAACAGCAACAGGAGAGATAGAGATGGAGAGACACAGAGACCAACTCCGATGAAGTGGATCAAAATTAGGGAAAGTTAATAAACAAGAGAGGCAAAGTTACAATGCCAATTTTAAGATAATGGTGATGAACGAAGCAGAGTCATCAAACAACTGTCGAGCAGCAAAGAAATATGGTGTTACTGAGTGTTCATTAGAAGATGGCGAGCCCAAAAAGACCGCCTTAAAACAGTCAGAGAAAAGAAAAAGTTTGGCGTCCGGAACAGCATTTGGTCTTCCAAAAAGATATTTTCCCAAAAATGATTCTTGAAAAAGAGGGGTCGTCTTATAATCAGGGTTGTCTTATATTCGAGTCAATACGGTCATATATCTATTATGGATGATAATATGTACTAGTACAATTTTGCAGCTGGTTAAGGTGGAGCTAACTTTAATTAACAAAATATAGCTTCATAATTCATTTGTTATTTAAATGTTTGAACCTTTGGGTGATTGCATGAAAAGACAAAACTAAATACAAATATACCTGTCTCTCCTTCCTCTCCCTTGGCTCCTGGATATCCATCTCTCCCTGGAGCTCCTGCCTCCCCCGCCCGGCCGTCTCTCGCCCCACAACTCTCATCACATCGGGCAGGAATCAGGGTGAAGACCACCAGAAACACCAGACCATAATAACCTCCCATGGTCCAAAACACTGGAGAAGAATAAGAACAAGGCAAGTTTATTTATGTTTTTCAGCTTTCAACACAAGGCAATTCAAAGGGCTTTACAAAAATGAAAGACATTAAGAGCATAAAACACATTAGAAACATTAAAAAGCAAAGATAATAAAACATGAATAACAAAAAGGTACATAGATAAAAGTTACAGTGCAGTGTGAGATGTGAAAAGTTACATTAAAGCAGCGGCAACAAGAAAGTCTTCAGCCTGGATTTAAGAGTAGTCAGAGTTGCAGCGGACCTGCAGGTTTCTGGGAGTTTGTTCCAGATATTTGGAAATATCCCAAACCAAATTCTCACATTCCTCTACCCCTAATCTTCCTGTGAAATTATAGTTATTTTGACACTCTTTGTTATAGACAAAATCTTACATACAGCACACATTACATGATTTAAAGATAACGGTTCATTACATGTTAATTAAGATGCTTAATACCTGCAGCAAAGTTCAAGCTTCTGCAAGGTGGTTTTCGTAAAAATGAACTGAAACTAATTCAAACTAATTAATCTTAGGCAAGGCAAGGCAAGGCAAGGCAAGGCAAAGCAAGGCAAGGCAAGGCAAGGCAAGGCAAGGCAAGGCAAGGCAAGGCAAGGCAAGGCAAGTTTATTTATATAGCACTTTTCAACACAAGGCAATTCAAAGTGCTTTACAAAAAATGAAACACATTAAGAAAATGGCATTTAAAATCAGTCATTAAAAAGAAAAGCTAATAAAATAAACATTAAAAGAAAAAATACATGGATAAAAGTTACAGTGCAGTTTAAGATATGAATAGTTCAATTAAAAGCAGTGACAAAAAGAAAAGTCTTCAGCCTGGATTTGAAAGTAGTCAGAGTTGCAGCGGACCTGCAGGTTTCTGGGAGTTTGTTCCAGATGTTTGGAGCGTAATAACTGAACGCTGCTTCTCCATGTTTAGTTCTGACTCTGGGGACAGAAAGCTGACCAGTCCCTGAAGACCTGAGAGATCTGGATGGTTCATCATTTAGCAGGAGGTCAGAAATGTATTTTGGGCCTAAACCATTCAGTGCTTTATAAACCAGCAGCAGTATTTAGAAATCTATTCTTTGACACACAGGAAGCCAGTGTAAAGACTTCAGAACAGGAGTGATGTGATCCACTTTCTTAGCGTCAGTGAGGACTCGAGCAGCGGCGTTCTGAATCAGCTGCAGCTTCCTAATGGATGTTTTAGTGAGACCTGTAAAGACACCATTGCAGTAGTCGAGTCTATTGAAGATAAAAGCATGGACAAGTTTTTCCAAATCCTGCTGTGACATTAGTCTTTTAATCCTAGATATGTTCTTTAGGTGATAGTAGGCTGATTTAGTAACTGTTTTAATGTGACTGTTGAAACTCAGGTCAGAGTCCATGACTACACCTAGATCTTAAAGGAAACATTCATGCAAATGGATAATCAATTTAAAATAATAAACTATAAAATGACTGAGTTTTGTTATATTGCTGTTGACTAATGCTGTAAGTATTGAGTGTTATTTATTTTAATATTATATTAAATGTATTATATTTTATATTATTTTACTCACCAGCCAAGTTGTCTGTCTCACCGGCGTGGATTTTGAGCTGCGATGAAAAGACGAGATTTCCTCTTTTGGTGAACAGATAAAGACGTCTTATTAGAGTCACACACACACACACACGCACGCACGCGCGCACACACACACACACGCACGCACGCACGCACGTGCACACACAACACACACACACACACACACACACACACACACACACACACAGAGCAAGGAAATGAAACTCATGAATTGACAGAAAGGAGAGCCAGTTCTTTTAAATGTGTCTGTAATTTTTAATTAAAGACACTTCATTTTTCTTTTAGACTAATCTAACTGTGTTTGGAACCAAGTAGCACCCAATGACAACAGGGCAGAAAACAATTGCTCCTAATTTATGTTATTGTCCATAGTGAGAAGAGAAGAGATATGTTGGAAAGATAAGATTAAACTACAACTTAGTAACGGATAACAAAATGCATTGATTATTAAAAACATGACGCAGTAAAAAGTGTAAAGTCATGTTATCTATTCTATTCAATATAATTTAATACCAATATAATATATCAATATAAATAAACCTCAGTACATTAACTCATCTACATGTAGATGGGTAGGTCATTTTGGAGAAACCAGCTCGATTGCGTCAGAATTTGAAAATACACAGCCGGAAAAAATCTGCCACTTCCTCTCAGAGCCCCTCCCCCAACACACACGAACGCGCACATGACCAATGAGGGCACGAGATAAGTTTGTGCCCCGATGGAAGGCTGACAGGCAGGTAGTCCATCCAGTTACTTTAGCCGGGCCGGCTAAACGGATTGGTTGTACTTTTTACAGTATTACGGCTTCCACTGATGAAGATTTTTTTATGAATTTTTTGTCAAAGCACTTCAGATGTTCATTGCTATCGGGATGTTAAGAGCATTCCATGGAATATAACAAAAAGTGTATCTCGAGCTGGTTTCTCAAACTTACCTACCCCACCTTTAATAACTGCAATGAAGTTTTTTTGTCACAGCAGTTTTTTTCCACTTGAGAGTTTGTGGCGCTATCGTGTGTTTATATGATGCAACTACAGCAGAATTAAAATGTTACCTTTGTTACAGCAGAAAAGAGCCAAAGACAGTGTAGGAGCCATTTTATGGGTGTTGTTGGAATGTCAGTTTACTTTTCATTTAATTTCAAACCTTTATTTAACCAGATTGGTCCCATTGAGATCATAGATCTCTTTTTCAAGGGAGACCTGCAGCATATCGGTTCCACATGAAACATAAAACAATAAAGGACATTATACATTATATTTACAGGATACATAGTTATAGACATTTACAAGTGCCCATTGTATCAGCAAGCATTTCATTTAGCCTAGCTTTAAAAACATGCAGAGGAATGAGATTGCTCAGTTTCAATTCTTGCTGAAGATTGTTCCAAGCAAGTGGAGCTGCGCACATAACAGCTGTCTTACCTAAGACAGTCCTTGCTCTTGGCACGTCTAACAAGACTACATCATGTGACCTCAGACAATAGCTGCTTGCAACTCTCTGTGTTATCAGAGAGCAGATATAATACGGGAGTTTACCCAACAAAGCTTTATAGATAAACGTGTACCAATGACTGAGCCTCCGTACAGAGAGTGATGGTAAACCTGCCTTGGTATACAGTGTACAGTGATGAGTAAGCGCTTTACAATTTGTGACAAATCTCAGAGCACTGTGATACGCAGCATCCAATTTGACCAGGCAATTGGCAGGTGCATTCATATAGACCAGATCACCATAGTCCAGCACAGGTAAAAAGGTCACAGTGACTAGCCTTTTCCTGGCCTCAAGCGAGAAACAGGACTTGTTTCTGAAAAAGAAACCTAGCCTAACCCTCAGTTTTTTTAAGCAGGTTATTGACATGAAGTTTAAAAGAGAGACAATCATCAAGCCAGATACCAAGGTATTTGTAACAGGCAACAACTTCAAGTTTTGTTCCTTGCGTAGGTACAATATCTAAAACAGGCTCAGGTGTCTTTTTAGCTTTTGAAAAGAGCATTACCTTGGTTTTATCCACATTTAAAAGAAGCTTTAGTTCAGAGAGCTGAGTCTGAATAGTGTTAAAAACAGCTTGTAATTTAACAACAGCCTCTTTAATGGAGGGACCTGCACAATGCATCACAGTATCATCCGCATAAAAATGTAAAGTAGCTTCATCCACATTATCACCTACACTGTTAATATATATGGAGAATAAAAGTGGTCCTAAAACAGAACCTTGTGGTACACCATCAGAAATGTTTAGCCATTCAGAAGACAGTCCATCAAAATGAACACATTGGGACCTTTCAGAGAGGTAGTTCACAAACCACCCCATTGCATTGCTGGATATGCCAATACTGAGTAGCCTCTGCTTTAAAATGCGATGATCAACGGTGTCAAATGCTTTGGAAAGGTCAATAAACAGAGCTGCACAACTCTGCTTATTATCTAAAATAGTAGTAATATCATTTACCACTTTCATTGTCGCAGTGATGGTGCTGTGTTTCTTTCTGAATCCTGACTGATGTTTAGACAGGATATCATTTATACATAAAAACTCCTTTACTTGTTCACTCACTAGGCGTTCGAGCACCTTAGCCAGAACTGACAATTTAGAGATTGGCCTATAGTTATTTAAAATAGTTGCCTCCCCTCCTTTCAGTAAAGGCAAGACATAAGCAGACTTCCATACTTTTGGAATTGTGTTCGTGCTGAGGGAGAGGTTAAAAAGAGAAGTAAGAGGTGGAGCAATAAAATCTGCAGCTATCTTTAAAAAGAAAGGTTCTACGTTGTCCGGGCCAGCCGGTTTCCTAGGATCTAACTTGGATAATGCTTCATGAACAATACCAATAGTTAAAGGAGTAAAACTGAAAGGGTTTTCCAGACCACATTGTTCAGAGTCAAGGATTGGAGCGTTCACAGGAGCCACACAGCCAAACAGAGAGCCACAAGACACAAAATGCTCATTAAAGCAATTTAGCATAGTAGCCCTGTCTGATATAATGCCAGATGCTGTGGTAAGGCACGGAGGTAGCTCATTTGGGATATCACCAGTGGAAATCAATTTTATGGCTTTCCAACATTTCCTAGGATTATTCAGGTTTCTGTGGTAACCGACAAATAGTACTTTGATTTAGCACTTTTTATTTGAGATGTGAAGCTATTTCTTAGCTGCCTAAAACGTAGCCATTCTACCTCTGAGCCTGATTTCCTAGCCTTAGCCCAAGCATTATTTCTCTCATGAAGGAGACTGGACAGCTCAGCAGAAAACCAGGGATTGTTTCGTCCCTTCACTCTAAATGTACGCAGAGGTGCATGTCTATCTATAATTTTCATAAAACCAAGATAAAAATAAGACCATGCAGTTTCTACATCAGCACACAAATTGATTCTACCCCAATCAAAATCAAACAGATCATGTAAAAAACCCTGCTCCACAAAGTGTTTTTGTCTCTCTTTGTGATGACACGTGGTTTAACCTTTTGGACCTTAGTGTCCCTAATTGTGGCTACAACACAGTGGTCACTCACATCATTAGCAAATACTCCCACAGATGAGTATTTATGTGGAACATTTGTTAAAATTAGATCAATTAAGGAGGATTTATTTGGGGACTTAATATTTGGGCGAGTAGGACTGTCTATAATCTGGGTAAAATTCAAAGAGGTACACAGGTTTTTAAAATCCTCTGACACAGACGTTAACCAGTCCCAATTAAAATCACCAAGCAGCACTATTTCCTTGTAGGAAAGTTGTGATAACAGTTTTGCCAATGACGATAAAGAGTCCTTGACAGCCGAAGGGGCCCTGTAGCAGCCCACCACCATGAGCTGTTGACCCTTTGTTACCTCAATATTCACGGCTAAAAATTCTAGCTGTTTACTAACAGATTTGGAAACCATATTAGTTACACAAAACTTATTTTTCACATAAATGGCAACGCCACCACCTTTTTTAGGCCGGTCAGTACGATATACACTGTAACCATTTAGGTAAATGTCAGAGGCCAAAATGGATTTATCTAGCCACGTTTCTGATAAGACAATGACATCAGCATCAGTCGAACTCGCCCAAATACGGACACAATCTAATTTAGGTAACAGACTACGCACATTTAAATGAATTAAACCTAGCCCAGATCTAGATATAAAATCAGCAGGAGTAGCTATTTGACTAATACTGCTCAGTGGACCCGGATTTGGCTGTACATTTCCTGATAGTAACAACAATAAAAATACCAAGCACCTTTTCCTCTTAATCAACACACATACATTGTCAGCTGTTCTAGAGTCACCAGCAAACTTCGCGAAAGTGAGATTAGAGTTTAAAAAACAATTCTGAAGGACCATCGTGGCAGGCATGTGAGAAAGACAAACATTTTCCGAAATGAATGTCCGCGACAGTGCAACCAGCAATTGTTTGTGCAACACCTCCTTAACTGTACAGGGGATGTCCACTGCGGGCGGCAGAACATACCCGAATCCAGTAGAATAAACTAGTATAAACTTTATTTATATTTATACTGCAATATTATTTTTGGACACTTGGTGGCGGGGGTTAGCCGCACTGGGTGGATAAAAGGGGGTCATAGGTGACCCGAGAGGACGTGGACACAGGAGGAAAGAGCCCGGCAGATGCTCATACCACAACCTTTGACACAGTATAATTAACCCTTGGTATGCAAAGCTAAATAAACATTATTATAAACTGCACCAAAGGACCGGAAAATCATCTGTTTCGACTCCGCTTCGAGCAATACAATGACTAACAGAGCACTTATATACTAACAAAGGAATGGCTTATCTAAAGCCATTGAGTAGCACTTGAAATGTTTTGGCTCTATGAAACCTGATGTAATTATATGATGCTGTTTTCTTCAAGGTTGGGTCCTGTTGGTGGAATGCACTTATTGTAAATCGCTTTGGATTAAAGCGTCAGCTAAATGCAATGTAATGTAATGTTTGTGTCTGCGTCTGGCACTCCTCCTGTGAAGTAATGGCAAAGGATATAGGACATTGGAACATTAAAATGGCCATTACAGACGGCGTAATGTTCCCTAAGAAGAAGCATGCATAAAATAAATATTTAAGATAAACAGTTTTAAAAGAATTACACAATTTACAAAATACACATCCTGTAACAGTTCTGATGATTTAGCAGCCAGGTATATATAGCACAGTTATTAACGGCATATATATATTGCACATCATTTGTATATTTCACAACAAGGGGTGTTATAGCATAGTCTGTGTTGTTGTGTGTTGCAGACTGACATACATACAACCTGTAAAATGCAGAGATGAAGTCAAAAGGGAGAATTTATATTTCGTATATTTAATTACCAAAGGCTGAACCACGCCTAACTATAAGCTTTATCGAACGTTTTTAAGATTTGATGTAAAGCGTCTTTGAGCATTAGGAAAAGCGCTATAAAAATCCCATGTATTATTATTATTATTATTATTATTATCATCAGAAGGAAGGTCTTAGACCTAAACGGATATGGTGTCTGCCGCGCGGACATACACTGTAAGCTGATTCCACAAAATGCTCTGACTCCCATTTTACTTTTAGAGACTCTGGGAATAACCAATAACCCTGCTGCATTCTGGGAAAGCAATGACCTAATGGGACAGTTGGATATAATTGGCTCGTTACGACAGGTGGTTCCTTCCCATTAAGGCAGGGGGGTCAAACTCAATGTCATGGCGGGCCATGTCAGCATTATGGTTACACTCAAAGGGCCGGGTGTAACTTTATAAATATACAGCACCAGTCAAAAGTTTGAACACCTTCTCATTCGAAGGTTTTTTTTTTTTTTTTAAATGTCTAAATTGTAGATTAACACTGAAGACATCAAAACTATAAAAGAACACATATGGAATTATCTAGTAAAGAAAAAAGTGTTAAAAAATCCAGAATATGATTTATATTTGAGATTCTTCAAATGAGCCCCCTTTGCCTTGATGACTCCTGGCTTCTCTATATAAATATATAATATATATTAAATAATGTATTATATCACATTATTGGCTCTGCATTGGATTATTATCAGTACTCGTAATAACTTCATAAATAACTACGTCTGAAAGCAGAAGTCTAGGGCAAATAATTGAAAGCAATTAATCAACAATTACACCAATTGTATTGTATATAATACTCTTTGCAAGCTTCACATGACATGAGGTCACCAGGCCTTGACACCCCTGCATTAAGGGATTAGTAGGCGTGTAGAACATACATTCCTGTTTGGAGCTCTGTCAGGGCGTCTGCGTTTTGAAGACAGTGAATAACACATGTGATGAATCCCAACCGTCACACTGCTTTGAAATGTTTGAGTAAACACAGCTTTCCAGAGAAGAGCGATAAGAAAACACGGCGAGTTCAGTCTTGTGCTGGTCGTCTGTGTTTGAAGGGGAAACAAATGAGACTAAACTTTGCTTTGTGTTTGTTTTTCATCATCAGGGAAACACAACAAGAAATATGTAAAATGTAAAATATTCCGTAAAGTAGACTGCAGCCTTATTGCATTTCAAACAACATAGGCGGTGTGTGGCGCAGTGGGTAGTGCATTGGTGTTCGGATCAGGGGGTCACAGCAGGTTCAAACCCCACTGCAGTCAGCATGTCGTTGTGTCCCTGAGACACTTCACCCCAAATTGCTCCTGTGGGGATTGCCCACAGTATTGAGTATGTAAGTCGCTTTGGATAAAAGCGTCTAACAAGTGACATGAAATGAAACATAAGATACAAATCACCTCGCTCTCATACACAACATTATTACATTACATTACATTTAGCTGACGCTTTTATCCAAAGCGACTTACAATAAGTACATTCGACCAGGAAGACACAACCTTGAAGAAAACAGAATCATAAAGTACATCAGGTTTCATAGAGCCAAGCATTTCAAGTGCTACTCAACTGGCTTTAGATAAGCCAGTCCTTTATTAGTATATAAGTTATTTGTTAGTCATTCTATCGCTCGAAGTGGAGTCGAAAGAGATGAGTTTTCAGTCTGCGCCGGAAGGTGTGTAAGCTTTCTGCGGTCCTGATTTCAGTGGGGAGCTCATTCCACCATTTTGGAGCCAGGATAGCAAACCCACATTATGAGTATTGAATGAGAAACAGGTGAGTAAAACATCAGTAACAAAATGTAGGAATGGGAAATAATATTGTGATTTTGCAACTAATACATTAACAGGGTGCAGTGCGATGCCAAACACAAGCAGCACGTTAAGCAGTACAGTTAATCAAATTGACAGAACAACAAACAGAAAAAACCTGGAGTGCAGTTTTACAAATTACCAAGATTTTTTCGCAGTGAGGTAAATAAAATGAAAAGGACACTTTGCAGTGCTCTTACTGGAATTACTGGGATGTTCTGCAATGCTGATTTCAGTTTTTTATCACACAAACATTGGCGTTTCCTTCCTTCCTTCCTCTCCTTTCCTTCTTGCATCTGAGAGTTAAGATGAATCCATTCTAGTTTCAATAACTTTAAGAGAGAACAGCTGCACAAACTGATGGTTTGCACCTTTTTTATTGTGTTTACCCCAGGACAAAACGACAAAATAATTGAGGACTTTTTTTGACATGAGAACACAAAACTACAACATGAGGAGGAAGGAATCAATCAATCAATCAATCAATCAATCAATCAATCAATCAATCAATCAATCAATCAATCAATGTTTATTTATATAGCCCAATATCACAAATGTTACATTTGTCAGTATGACAATACGACACCCTCTGTCCTTAGACCCTCTGTCCTTAGACCCTCTATCCTCAGACCCTCTGTCCTTAGACCCTCTGTCCTTAGACCCTCTATCCACAGACCCTCTGTCCTTAGACCCTCTGTCCTTTGACCCTCTGTCCTTTGACCCTCTGCCCTTAGACCCTCTGTCCTTAGACCCTCTGTCCTTAGACCCTCACATCGTAAAATGAAAAACTTCCAGAGAAACCCCACAGTTTAAAGGGAACATGGGAGAAACCTCAGGGAGAGCAACAGAGGAGGGATCGCTCTCCCAGGACGGACAGACGTGCAATAGATGCCGTGTGTAAATTGAAAAGATAATACATTTGCAACATAGGTAGTCCAAATGGTTGGAAATGCATGTGTGTATCATAGGAAGATGAATCCACGAGGATATCCATCCAGGACCTATGATCCAGGACCACAGCCACGACTCAAGATCCAGGGCTCGCGATGCAGGACACAGGACCGCAGGATCATCCATGACTCCGGATCCCGGCGTATATAGACACCAAAAAGAAAGACATTTGGGGGAGCTGGGTTAATCGGAACATGAGAGTACACAGGTACAGACAGAGAGAAGGAAGAAGTAAGATGTCCCCCGACAAACTAAGCCTATATCAGAAAAACTAGGGGCTGAATCTAATCAGCCCTAACTATAAGCTTTATCAAAAAGGAAGGTCTTAAGCGCACTCTTAAAAACGGATAGGGTGTCTGCCGCCCGAACACAAACTGGAAGCTGATTCCACAAATGTGGAGCTTGATAAGAAAAGGCTCTGGCTCCCATTGTACTTTTAGAGAGTCTAGGAACAACCAACAACCCTGCATTCTTGGAACGCAATGCCCTAGTACAGTGGTTCTCAAACTTTTTCTGTCATTCCCCACTTTGAACAAGTGGGCCTTTTCAAGCCCCACCTGTTCCTCATCGCTCCAATAAAATGGTAGGCCAAGCTTAAAATTGTCAAATGTATCGTTCTATAACAGGGTTCTCCAACTTTTTTTAGGATGAGGGTTACTTTAAAAAAATAAAACAAGTCGTGAGCTACTTTTACTCCTCTTTTTTGTTTTTTTGCAGTGTATATATTTAGCACATTTTAACATTATTATATGCTACCTTTAACCTTTGAGTGCTGTTTGGGTCTGTGGGACCCGTTTTCAGTGTTTACTAAAATAAAATGTATGTAATTTAATTATTTTAACCTGCTTTATTTGGTGGTGGACGTCACATCCTCGAGGGTCCGGGGGAATGCACCCCCAGGAAGATTTTTTTTAAATGTTGAAGTTGAATGCATCAATCTGGTGCACTTGGAGCTAGAGCTGCTCAATTAAATCGTATTTGAATCGCAATTACGATTTTGGCTTGCAACGATTATGAAAACAACATAATCGAAATAAAACGATTTTATTTATTTTTTAAATAGGTTTTTCAGTTGAATTATACTTAAAGTTCAGGGTAATCAACTGTTAAAAACATACTTTTCAAATTATTTTCTTCAATAAATTGATGTTTTTCAAAGTAAATGGTTAATCGTTTTTAATAATCGTGATATCAATTATTGACCCAAATAATCGAGATTATGATTTTTGCCATAATCGAGCAGCCCTACTTTGAGCCCAACATGAATTTATGGATACAGCTCTCAACACTCAGATGAAAGGGAGCTGTATACTTTTCAATAATCCAAACATCTTTAGAATATGATCACAACAAATCATTTAAACTTGTTTATTCTTATCTTATGTTACCTAGTTAGCATTCTTTCTTTTTATTTATGCATATTTGACTAATCACTCCCCTTTTAAACTTTTTACTGTCCTATAGTACACATTGGAATGATTTCTTACTTTATTTTGTACAACTTTATTAAATAGATAAAGGTGTGCTCTCTCTCTTGCTCTCTCGCTCTCTCGCTCCACATTGCTTTACTTCCCGACTGCAACGCTGTTGTGTGTGTCTGTGAGAGCGTTTCACACGTGTGTATGAGAGATTTTTACCAGTGGCGAGCCTGTCTCTGAGGGCCTAAGATATTCTACAAAATAATATTTAAAGACATTAAAACAAATTATATTTTTCTTTATATATTTTTTTTAAATATATTTTTAGTAATATTTGTCAATAGTTTTACCAAAAATAACTTGATTAAATTGTATTTAAAATAACATTTCCAAAGAAATAAATCCTTTGAATCTGCCTATTCAGTTTCTGTTTGAATGTGAAGGGTTAAATGAAAGAAGCTCCTCTCTGCGAGTCTGTGAAGACAGGAGCTGATTGGACGTCCAGCTATAGTAACTGAACGAGAGTAATGTCAAATGACAGTACAATTGACCAATCATATCTTCCCTCTAAATGGGTGGGCTTTATTATCGTGGACTTTATGACAAGTTCCGCCCGCTGTGAAACGTTTCTTGTTTCCATAGCAACAACAACTGTCAACAGCGTAAACTTGCCTTCAAAATAAAAGCATGCCAAATTACACTTAAGACATACAACTGCAACGAAAGTAACAAACACAATGCAATATCCTTTTCAATTTCAAAGAACACAAATTGGGTTATCTACAGGTGTTGTTTTGTGTGGTAGAGGGTCGCTTTTCATTGATACGTTTTGCACCCCGGGCGGTCCGTTGTTTTGATATTCCACCAGTGTATAAATAATAAATAAATGTGAAAAAAAAATGTAAAAAAAAAATTGGAATTTTCTTTTTTTTTTAATAATTTTTTTTTTTCCGCGACCCAGCTATCACACTTTGAGATACGCTGCTCTAGGCGTAGTGTGTTCTCTGACAGCAATACGCCGGCCATAATGTCCCTGTACCCGCATAGAGCTCTCTTTTAGATAGCACTCCCTGCGGTTCATCCCTCTCTGCGCATGCCCACTAGCCACCTCCTTTACAGGAGCTACAGCTGGGGCAGCGAATGGGGAATTTGTACGGTTAACATTGTGTGTAGGCCTAAGTGTAGCCTTTGTGGAAACAAAAGACACTTAGTTTTGGATACAGACAGTGGCGACTGGTCATTAGGGGCAGGTGGGGCACATATTTTATATATGGGGGAACCGGGCCTGGGGAAAGGCCCGTGGACCAAGCTACTTATTCGGCCTTGCGGCCCAATAATCGCTCTGACCTGGTGAGGCGGGGGCATCTCTAGCAATAAGTGAGTAGCCCACACACCCGCCGCCACGATCATCATCCAGGGAGAGTACAGCCCTAGGCGGTGGACTGGACTTCCATGGACGCCAGACCCGGAAGGAATGGCGAACGTGAATGGCGAACGTGAATGGCACCGCCTCGGCCATATCCTGGTCCCCCAACCACTCGAAGCAAAGTTGGTGGGGATCGGCGCCCGCTCTTTCAGCCAGGGCACAAAGGACAGGCCCGGGTCTCTAGCAGTGGCGACTCCCTGGAGGTATGATAACTCTTTCTTCTTCTTTCAAACGTCTCAGTCTCTCGTGGAATCACTTCCGCTGCTGAAGAGAAAAGGATGAAGGATGAGGCAAGGCCTCCTTTTATACGGTGTGATGCGCGCGCATTCAGGTAGGCCCGCCCAAGGCCGGCTACGTCTATAGAAGTCTCAGTGGGAGAATGCTTGCATAGAGGGTAGTACCAATAGAGTCCAGTAGAGGGCGGAGCCTGTGAGAGATATAACACGATACTGGTCAAAGGCAAGAGGTCATTAATTTTGTTTCTAAGAGTAACAATTGTATCGTTAAAAAAGCACATAAAATCATTACTACTGGGTGCTATGGGAATAGAAGGCTCAATCGAGCTGTGGCTCTCTGTCAGCCTGGCTACAGTGCTGAAAACAAATCTTGCATTATTCTTATTCTCATCTATTAATGAACAGTAGTAGACTGCTCTCACTTTACGCAGTGCTTTCTTATATTCATTGAGAGTAATATGCCAAATTAAACGAGATTCTTCAAGTTTAGTGGAACGCCATATCCTTTCAAGTTGTCTCGACTTTTGCTTTATTTTGCAGGTTTCAGCATTATGCCATTATGCCCATGTTGTTTTATTTTCTTCTTTTTCAAAGGAGCAACAGAGTCTAATTTTATTCGCAGCGCATCTGTAGCACTATCAACAACATGATCAATTTGGGTTGGTGAACATTTTGTGTAAGTTTCCTCCCCTACATGCAGACATGCTATCGAGTTAAGTATTGGTGGAATCTCTTCCTTAAATTTGGCTTTAGCACTAACAGATAGGTTTCTGCTGCAGGAGCTTTTGACTAATGCTTTGTAGTCTCGTAACAGTACTTCAAAAGTTACTAAGAAATGGTCGGATAAAGCAGGATTATGCGGTTCGACTAATAGTTGCTCAATTTCAATACCATAAGTCAGAACAAGGTCGAGAGTGTGATTATAGCAGTGGGTTGGTTTATTTACACTCTGACACAGACCCGGCGGCAGACATACGTCTCTGGGCGGGCATTTGTTGTACCAGGGCGGGCCCACCCCGAAACTTACATTTCCCAGGAAAACTGAATTGTCAAGGGGGGGGGGGGGGGGGGAAAGAGTGAAAGAGTTGACACAGATTTTTTGAAATACTAACATAAAATACACATTCTGGTACTCTCTTGAGAAGAAAAATAAATAAATCTATTATTTTTATTTTATTTTATTTATCCTTTATTTATCCAGGAATGTCCCATTGAGATACAAGATCTCTTCTTCCAGGGAGTCCTGACCGATTACTACACAACATATTTAAAAAAATGAATGCCATTTCAGTTTTTTGTTACTTTGTTCTGAAAGCTGAACCTGCTGCTCCTCACAGAGAGAAGAGAGAAGAGGCTGTGAATTACTTTATATTGTGGATAAGGGTGGATAGCCTCCATTGTTCTGTGTGTCGAAATGGAAGACAGCCCACACATCAATCATCAAACCGTGGAGTCTTATTTAATTACGTATTGATTTCTATCAACACGTAATGTTGTATTGATGTATATAGAGATTTACTACAGCAAAAGTATTCTCCGTCGGGACTTCCTGCAACAACACCACGCCGTTATCTTGATTCTGATTGGCCAGAAGACATTATCAAAGATGTTCTATTGAGAAGACGATCACTACGTGACAAAAGTTTTCAAACCGTTTCTAGTCTTCGGTATTTACTGCTGTCTGTGCAATTTACTCCGAGAGTTGGCGGACTTTATTTAGCATACTTTAAAATCATTTTTCATGGTGGGGCTGAGCCATTTCTTGGTATGGCTGTAGCCTACCCCAGTATACCCTGGCTCCGCCACTGAACATAATAATAAAACAATTAAAATGTTGTATTCAGCCCTGATTAAAACAGCGCCCCATGGGGCCCGCCCATGAAGCCGGGTCTGACAGAAACAGAAACAGAATCTAATATAGAGTTAAATGCAACAGTAAGGCTATTTTTATCAACATGAATATTAAAGTCACCTACGATAATTACTTTATCTGTTTTAAGTATATATCTGCTTTACTTTTATTTGGTTATTATGTATGACACCTCTATTAGGTTTTACCTTAAATTGTCCTTGGGCAGACACACACACCGCTAATATTGGGTATTTTATTGGGTTCGGGATTCCTATGGATGACTGCCTAGGAGAGAGCGCAGAGAAGCGTGTAAGACTGCGACTCCGCCTCCTGGTCTCAACTCCAGTTTGTCATGGATTAAGTCCACAAAGCCCTGAAATGTTTGCCGAAATGAGATCTGCACCTTCCAAAGTAGGATGAATGCCGTCTCTCTTAATCAGACCAGGTTTTCCCCAGAAGGCTGTCCAATTATTTACGAAGCCCACATTGTTTGCTGGGCACCACCAAGACAACCAGCGCTGAAATGATGACATGCGGCTATACATGTCATCATTGATCAGATTGGGGAGGGGACCAGAGAAGATTACGGTGTCCGACATTGTTTTAGCATAACTACACACCGACTCCACATTAAGTTTGGTGCATTCTGATTGGCGTAAACGAACATCATTACCACCGACGTGAATAACAATCCTATTGTATTTACGTTTATTTTTAGCCAGCAGTTTAAGATGCGCCTCAACGTCGCCCGCTCTGGCCCCCGGAATGCATGTGACTGTGGAGGCTTCGGTCTCTAAATTGACGTGTCTCATAATAGAGCTACCAATAACCAGAGTTGGCTTCTCAGCGGGTGTCTCGCTGAGTGGGGAATATCTGTTAGATACGTGAACGGGTTGGTGGGGACCTGCGGGTTTCGCGTTATGCCCCTTCTGAACAGTCACCCAGCCTCCCTGCTGCTCGGGAGTTGCCGGGGGACGGCTAAGAGGAGCTACCTTTTGCCGGTCCGCACCGGCTAACATGGGCTTTACTGTAGCTGAGTTACTTTCTAAGATGCGGAGCCGGGCTTCTATGGCTATGATTCCCGCCTCCAACCTAACAACTATACTACATTTAACACACAAGTAACCAAACATGAGACAGTTAGAGCAGGAAATAGCACCCGAGGGTGGGGAAAGAGCCATGGCTAGCTATCAAGCTAAAGTAGCTACCGTTACCCGAAAAGTATGGGCTCAGAACAGTCTCATAATCCACACATGCACACAGAAGGATTCACATTTGTGTTTTGCAATGCACACACAAATGTGTTCCGTTTCGTATGCATGTAAATAAAATCCAAATACAGAAAAAAGTTTTACATGTGTATTTTTGATCCTCACATATTTGTTTTCCGTTTAAAACCGCATTGGTGTGTGGGTTTTTTGAGACTCCCCTGACGCTCACCCGATTCGTACTTGTAATTTTTTCTATCTATAGCCAATCAGATCATACCCTCGTGGGAGCGCGCCCCCACGAGGGTATGATTTATTGCGTTTATGACACTTCATATACGCATTTTGCGTATTCAGCTCGCTAAACAGAGGGCGGAGCTTCAGATGATCATGCAGAGCTGCGTGTCTCTGTCAGACTCAGCAGCTGATCTGATCTCTCTCTCGCGTCCGGTTACACTTCACTCGCGTTTATGTCCATATCGATCAGATCCAGCTCTCCTGATCGGCCTTTATAGAGAGCACCGATCAAACTATTAAGAGTGAATATCGGCCGATAATGACCGGCGGGGCCGCCCCCCCGTTCACAGTTCACTGTCTAGCACTAGCTTCGTAGTGCACTGATCGACTAGGCTAAGCTAACCTGTAGCTGTAACAACTTCATGCAGACATAAATAAAGCAGCTGTATTCGCCATACAGGAAACACACATTTAAAACGGTTTTGCCTGCCGTGTTTGTGTACACAAGCATTCATCAATGGTTCAGAAAGTGGTGCTGTACCTTAATAATATAACTTTAGGCTTGTATTTGCGTGCATTTCCTGTTCGGAAAGTGGCAATGTACTGAGAGTGGAGGTGTCCTGAGATTAGCGCCTGCAGGCAGGCTCCATGGACCTGTCAGCTCCGGACGGCGCAGAATGCGTACATGAAGCGCTACGTCATGAACGCAAGAAATCTACCCTGGTGGGGGCGCGCTCATGTGATTGGCTTAGAATGAAGGAGACATCTGATTGGCTATAGATAGAAAAAATTACAAGTATGAATCGGCTGACCGTCAGGGGAGTCTCAAAAAACCCACACACGAATGCACAGCGATCCGTGCACAGGAAGCGGCTTGTGTTTGCAGGTGCAGCGGTTTTAAACGGAAAACAAATATGTGTGGTCAAAAATACATATGTAAAACTTTTTTCTGTATTTGGATTTTATTTACGGAACACATTTGTGTGTGCATTGAAAAACACAAGTGTGAATCCTTTTGCTGATCATGAAATACAAGTGTGAATCGTTCTGTGTGCATGTGTGTATTATGAGACTGTTCTGAGTCCATAGAAAAGAGTGTAGGCAACTGTGGAGTCGCTAAGAGAAGGAGAGTTATGAGTGCTTAAGCTGTAGTAACGTGTGATTACAGCGTCAGGCAGTTGCCGTGATCAAGAGTTTTAAAACAATCGATTAAGTTAAGATAATAAGTAGAGCCGGGACTTGATTAAAAACAATTATCTAATTAGAGGCTTTGTAATTAATTAATCGAAATTAATCGCATTTTTAATCAAATATACATATTTGACCTGAGAACAGTGAGAAGCCATTTTCACATGGATGTTACTCCAAGTGGTCTACAGTCGAGTGCAGTCCAGTGAGCCAGGGAGCTGGTTATTTTCTCAGACGTGGACTTACTTATCCTGGCCCTGAAACCAGTCATCTGGTTGAGTGTGGGTTGGGTCAGGGTGTGGTTCCTTGCTACATGCTAGCTGCTACATGCTTTGCATTTAGGTGATACTTTAGGCTTGATCAGAGCCATTTAATAGAAGAGTTACGACATCTCTGTTCACTCCAATGGACCACTTTTTTACAGCAATGGCGGATCGTGGAGCCTCTCAATCGTTCCTTTTAATTGTAAATTCCGTTCTCTTAATGTCATTTCGTCCAACATGTTGAATTAGAGAAGAGGGGCTTCTAAACGGGATTGTATGCGGGGGTGGAGGGAGTTAAATATGAGATAAATATAACTTTGGTGCGTGTAAGAGTGAGTGTTTTTAGCAGAGCCATATTGTGTCCTTGTGATTCTGTTGATTATTACCTGTCTGTATAATGTTGCAGCTCAGCTGATTCTGGATTGATGGCAAAGGGAGAGGGACTTAAGTGAGAGTGAAAACACAAGGTACGTTTAATACTGTTTTATATAAGTAAACACCTTATCTCCCCAAGGCATTTCCCATCCAATAGGTGTGCTGTGTGTATAACCCTTTCTCCTGTCTGTTGCTCCCTCTCTCAGCACAAGAACCAGAGGGGGGTTCAATGGAGCCTGAATACCTGCACTGAGACCCTCACCCTGCACCCTGAGTCTCAACTCTGTGTTTTTCAAGCCTTTCCCTGTTTTTTTGTATTAAACAAAACATTAAGCTCTCCCAATGGTGTGGTTTTCGTTTTATGAAAAAGTGCAAATGCAGTGTTTGTATATAATTACATCACATATTGTGTTGCTGTTGGTCGTGAAATTGCTCCTGCTGACTTGAGCCAGCCATTTTTTCCTCCGCTCTGTGTCAGTGGGGAAGCCGTACATTCGTACTCCTTTCTCTGAGCGATTTGAGCATCCCCAGGCAGCACATCAAACCATGGTGGCGACTAGGAGGCAGCACAGCAAACCAGGACAACACGGAGGAAAAGGCACCGACAAACTGCATGATATGCTATTCAATGTTTATTGAATTCCATGTATTTGCAATGGATGTTCCTAAAGCAACACATTTAACATCATCATCATCATCATGCTGCTGCTGCTAGTCCTTTGATAGTCACCTGTCGGTCTCCTGTCCTTTCTGAAAGCCATAAAGACGACATTAGTCATTTAGATAACTTGTGTCCTCAATTACCAGGGGATTACTGAAACTACCATGAATTTAAGAAAATGGTATAAATGAATCCAATCTGAATTTTAAAGCATTACTTTAGATCCCCTCCCTCTAAATATATCAATAAACATTAGAAAGTGATGCTCCTGACTACCATACAAGTTTAAGAAGATAATATTGGTTTGAAAGAATTCAAAGCTGTAAATAAACAGCAACAGGCTCTTTAACCAAGGCACTGTTAGTAACATGTAAACTAGCTGTTCACACTAATCCTAATATTATCACTTAATATTAGCAAATTCTATTTTATTTTTGAAAACATATTGATGTAAATACATACACATATCGATTTGTTGTATAAATATTGCAAATCAAAACCTTTATTCACTAATAATTACCAAAAATCGTAGTTCTATCTCCTGTTATTAGCATTCACATTGCCCGCCATGAACTTCCGGGGAACGATCCTCGTCTACATGAACCACGTGATGATAACCGTTTTTGGACTTCCATTGTCGTAACTCTTCTATCTATATGGCGCTGGGCTTGATGTGCTGCGGTGATATGCAAATTCTTTTTTGCATAATTTGCACACAACCGTGCTCTTATCGACGCTTCCACCCGTCCGTTTTTTAAAACAACATTTCCCATCCACGGGGCCGACCAAAGCGGTCTCATCAGCTTGTTTGTTCATGTTTGACTATTGATCACCGTGGTTTGTTGTTGTTTGAAGTCCCATGCTGAAGTCATGAACGTTAGTTGGTGCTCCAGTATAATCGGTACGCCTGAAACTCATCCAGTGAGAAAAAGACCAGATGATATCCTCTCTCACAAACACACAGGAAACATAAAAGAGGGACGGACATCTTTTGTTTTGTTGTACTGTTTCCTGTCCTGCCATTGGCCGGCTGTTGACCAATCACGTCGCCTGTGGTCGCACACCAAACAACATAAAGCCACTACCAGAAGATGCAAGTGATTCACTTCTTCCAGCCTGATTTTCACTGCAGACTCTCCTCGTCCTAAAGGTGAGAAACAACTTCATTTGTTGTTATTTTTCCTCCTCAGGCTGAGCTGAATACCTGAGAGCTTTTACACGTCTTTCCACAATGAAAGGCATGTTAACATCTGTAGGCATTAAAGCACAGCTGTGGTATTTCATGCCAGCTTTACTATTTGTAGTTCAACTTGAACTATTTATTATACACGGAATTATAACAGACAAGCATTTGTTTACAATAACAAAACTAGACGAGTGTAAATACTTTCTGTAAAGAATTATTTATTCTTTTTGTATTTATTTTTGTTTAACACAGTATGAGTACAGATGAGAAAGGACGTACTTAATACTGCAATACTAATACTAATACAAGTCGAGGTACTTGTACTTAACTAAAGTATTTGTCTGTCAGCTATAACTACTTAAGTTTTCACATTACGGTTTTCACTATGATGTTATAATGAAATCAAATAAATCACATGTTTTCTGATCATCTGAATAATGAAGTGTTTCTTGATGTGTTGAGAACATTCTCCTCCTTCCTAAAGTGAAATAAAGTCTTTAAAAAGCCATTTGGATAAGCTAGATAATGCATCGTCACAAAGTGATGTAGTGGAGTATTTTCAAAGGGTGTTATTTATACTTTTAAATGTATCAGTGTTTTCAGTGAGAGCAGTAGGTACAAAATGACTTTTAAAGATCCATGAGAGATAAAACTGTTAGGAACAACACTGACATCTGAGCCCTGTGTGTGTGTGTGTGTGTGTGTGTGTGTGTGTGTGTGTGTGTGTGTGTGTGTGTGTGTGTGTGTGTGTGTGTGTGCGCGCGTGTGTGCGCGTGTGCACGTGTGTGCGTGTGCACGTGTGCGTGTGTGTCCACTAATCGCCTGGCTGAATACAAACTAGTTGGACGACTTCCAAACAACATGCGCAGACATGTCTAGGTATTAAAATATTAGATACCTGTCAAACTACACCAGGCAGTTCATGATGAATTTATGAATGAAAAGTTGCAAAAGAGCGGATTTTTTCTTCCCTTTTTTACAACTTCATTAATTCGTCCTCCTTAAAAATTGACTGAATAGAAAGGACACGATCGCCCTCTACCCATAAATGGAATAACCATTTTTAAGGTTAGGAGAGGACTCTTTAAAGTAGAGACACTACATACTGATATACACCTGAACATCAGCAGGAGAGGACTCTTTAAAGTAGAGACACTACATACTGATATACACCTGAACATCAGCAGGAGAGGACTCTTTAAAGTAGAGGCACTACATACTGATGTACACCTGAACATCAGCAGGAGAGGACTCTTTAAAGTAGAGACACTACATACTGATATACACCTGAACATCAGCAGGAGAGGACTCTTTAAAGTAGAGACACTACATACTGATATACACCTGAACATCAGCAGGAGAGGACTCTTTAAAGTAGAGACACTACATACTGATATACACCTGAACATCAGCAGGAGAGGACTCTTTAAAGTAGAGACACTACATACTGATATACACCTGAACATCAGCAGGAGAGGACTCTTTAAAGTAGAGACACTACATACTGATATACACCTGAACATCAGCAGGAGAGGACTCTTTAAAGTAGAGACCATACATACTGATATACACCTGAACATCAGCAGGAGAGGACTCTTTAAAGTAGAGACACTACATACTGATATACACCTGAACATCAGCAGGAGAGGACTCTTTAAAGTAGAGACTGCGTGCTGCCAGCTGTGTGTGTGATCTACTTAAAGTGTGTTTCTCCTCTTTGATTAACGACAGCATTTACAAGCTAACCACATTATGTTAAATGTCATTACATGACAGTGATTATAGTGAGTCACGCTGCTGTCCTCAGGCTGTTGTTTCATGCTTTTCGCAGCGAGGGTAATAACTTTATTAAATGGAAAGTGAGCTGTGTATTCTGTCAGTGTCTTGATTAAGGGAATACACTCTGATACAACGCTAAATAATAGAGAGATATAGTAGAGTGGTTTTTAGTTTTGCAATAGATAAATATAGCTTGTTGATTTCACTTAGTGATCAATACAATGTATTTTGTCGTAAAACAAACGTTTATATTGATTGTTTTTTATTTGATTAGATTTATTTCGAATGTGTAAAACAATAATACAAAAATGTAACATGAGAATTATTATACAATACAAAATTAAGCAGTGTCAAATTGATATACAAAAATATTACTGATTCTAAGTTATATATAACAATATACATTTCTTTATATGCTTCTTATTTAATGTATTTGTGTATATTTATACGGTTTATAAACATTTGTTTGATATATATTTCTTGAGTTGCTCCTTTTTTAAACTTTGTTTTAATATATTTAAACAGTTTGAAAACATTTTTTTTTTTTATTACTTTTTTTAAAGAATATTTTTATATTTGCTCCTTTTGGACTATTTAGTGTATTTCTCAAATGTTGTAAACATTTTTTTATATTTCTTTATGTGCTCTTATTTTACATTTAAATGTCTCTACTGTGTCTGTGTACGCACCACCAGAGCAATCCCTTGTACTTGAGTAAATGCAATGACTTACTTCCCCCCACTGATTGTAAGTTAGATATCCCACACACTCTGTCAATATTGTCGGTGAATCATTTCCTGTTTTAGGCAAAGCGTGCGCTGCAGACGGGGGGGGGGGGGGGGTTAGTGCACCTGTTGGGACGAGTCCGGCATGTTGTTGGAGCATTCATCTCTACAGGAGTTCGTTTAGAGAGGATTCAGATAGGAGTGAAAGAGTGAATGCACTTTACACTGCTTAAAAGAGCTCAGTTGTGTGACGGCCCCTAGACTCAAGTCCCTGGTAGCCACTCCCCCAATCAGGAGAGATCGCCGACACCTGATTTAGGTTGACTGCTCAGCTGCAAGTGGGTGCATGAGCAGGCAGTCTCCCTCTCTCCTCGGGTTGCTTGGCTCTACTGGACCTGGGTTTGTTTGTCTTTGCTTTATATACTGATATGTTCACACACGACACACATTACTGATTAGCTGGCTTCGTAAATAACTTAGTTTCTTTAAATAAATATACTTTAATTGGATATGAATGATGTGTGGTCTCCTTCATTTGTCCGTCCTTGAGCCAGGGCGTTGCAAGTGTTAATGTCCAAAATGCACAGCCAATTTTCTTTCATTTGTTTTTAATCTTCTCTTGATTAATACATTCAAGTTTTAAAGCTCAGATACTCCTGGGAAAACAGGTCATTATTATAATTCACTAGTGTTTAAGTCAGCATGCTCAAAGAGTTGTATCCAACAAAAAGTGTATAAAATACATTCTGTATAAAATCTGGTACAAATACAATTGGGCAGTTTTGCTTCAACAATCGTGTGTTAACAATATTTATTTTTTATTTTCGACTTTGTTTTAGTCATATACAGTCTGGTTTTTAGTATGCCGGACACTGACTTTACGCTGTGACGACTTCCCTCAAAACATTAAAGCACCTGCTGTTTGAAGTCAGACTCATAAAACTTGGTGCCAGAAGTATTTCATATTAACAGCGTGTACTGAAACCACGACAGGCATATCTTACATGTTTGTCTATTGTACATTTATGTGGGAGGCGCCAGGTTTATGTGAAACACACACACACACACACACACACACACACACACACACACACACACACACACACACACACACACACACACACACACACACACACACACACACCAGTGTAGTGACAGTAAATCATAACATGCCTAGGCTGGGCATGTTTAAACACCAACAGACTAATTAAAGTACCAAATATATCTCGTTATTGATCTTTTTGTCTTTTTTCTGTCTCCCTCTGCAGCCATCATGAAAATAGCTGCTTTCAACATCCAGAAGTTTGGAAGAACCAAAGTGTCCGACCCGGAAGTCGTCAAAATCCTGACCAAGGTGACAACAAATCAAGATTCCCACCATTTAAGACAATTCTCCTTTTTCAAATATGATCTTTTTATTCACAAAATACTATATATAGCACTTGAAAGGGTTTGGGTCATTTGGAGAAAATGTACCTGCAGGATTCTTGCTGTTCTGATTTGTTTCTTCATAGTTTGGTTGAAATTGTCGTAACTTTGGATGAAAGTCAAATGTTATAATGAAATAGTTTAAAGAGAAACCTGTCCCTCCTGTTTTCCTCCGCAGATCGTTTCTCGATACGACATCGTTGTGATTTTGGAGGTCGTGGACATCACCGGAGACTCTGTGAAAACCTTCCTGGACGCACTCAACAAGTGAGTATTATTATTATTATTTTATTTGTATTTGTATATGTATTTTTTAAATTGTTGTATTGTATATGTATTATGATCACATTTATTATTATTATATTTATTATTATTATATTTATTTGTATTATTATTATCATTATTATATGTATTCATAGTATTATTATATTTACTATTACTATGTATTATTGTTATGATTACAGCTTGGTTTGTTGGTTTGCCTTTAGGATTAAAACATATATATATTTGTTAATTATGAGCCATGGGTGAACTCATAACTTTTTGGAGCCGATTGATTACCTAAATCCCTAAAACCCAAATTATATTTCACTCTCGTTTTAATTGCCAGATATGTTCATATGCTGTTGTAATAATCAGTTTTAAAAATAAGTCATTCATGTGAAAGCAGATATAAATGTGTTTAAAACGCTCTGAGAACTAAATAAAAAACTAATGTTCATGGTGTTTCTACATTACATTTGACAACTCAACACACCAACGATTTACATGTTGTTGCAATCTGAAAACTCAACACTAGATACCGCCAAATCCCACACACTGTCCCTTTAAAAATGATATGTTAGTTTTGAATGTGAATCTAAACTTATGTGATATGACAACAGTAGCTACAGAACACATACACGTTAAAAATAAATTAGAGAAATTAAGTGTGTGTGTGTGTGTGTGTGGCCTAGCATTACTATACTTGTGGGGACCTAAATCTGTTTACACAGTCACGTGTGGGGACTGGCCTCCCTTATGGGGACACAATGGAGGTCCCCATGAGGGGGATCATTAATTTTAGGGTGAAGACTTGGTTAGGGTTAGGCATGTGTTGATTTAAAGGTGGGGTAGGTAAGTTTGAGAAACCGGCTCGAGATACGCTTTTTGCTATATTCCATGGAATGCTCTTAACATCCCGACATCAATGAATATCTGAAGTGCTTTACCAACAAATCCATAAAGAAATATCATCTGTGGAAGCCGTAGCGCTGTAAAAAGCACGACCAATCATCTGAGCCGGCTAAAGTAACTGGATGGCCTACCTGCCTGTCAGCCTTCCATCTGGGCACAAACTTATCTCGTGCCCTCATTGGTCATGTGCGCGTTCGTGTGTGTTGGAGGAGGGGTTCTGTGAGGAAGTGGCAGATTTCTTCCGGCTGTGTATTTTCTAATTCTAGCGCACTCGAGCTGCTTTCTCCAAAATTGCCTACTCCACCTTTACGATTAGGATAAGTCTCAAGGAAATGCTTGCAAGTCAATGTAATGTCCCCTGAAGTGATGTAAACATGGTTTGTGTGCGCAGAGCGAACAGGAAGCATCACTACACTCTGAAGATCAGTAGCCGTCTGGGTCGAACACGATACAAAGAGCAGTTCATGTTCCTGTACAGGTGAGACTTGAAACATACTGTATGTATGGAGGCGTGTGGTGCATGTCGTTGTGTCCCTGAGACGCTTCACCCCAAAGTGCTCCTGTGGGGATTGCCCACAGTGTTGAGTATGTAAGTCGCTTTGGATAAAAGCGTCTAACAAGTGACATGTAATGTAACCAGAACCCATTATTATTATGTTCCATTACATCTAGAATAAAATGTTAAATGCACACACTAGAAAAGGAAATAAGTTGCGATCTACAGATATTTGAAGTTACACGGGTAGACACCAGCTAAATCTCTCTGTGTGTGTGTGTGTGTGTGTGTGTGTGTGTGTGTGTGTGTGTGTGTGTGTGTGTGTGTGTGTGTGTGTGTGGTGTGTGTGTGTGTGTGTGTGTGTGTGTGTGTGTGTGTGTGTGTGTGTGTGTGTGTGTGTGTGTGTGTGTGTGTGTGTGTGTGTGTGTGTGTGTGTGTGTGTGTGTGTGTGTGTGTGTGTGTGTGTGTGTGTGTGTGTGTGTGTGTGTGTGTGTGTGTGTGTGTGTGTGTGTGTGTGTGTGTGTGTGTGTGTAGGGATGACCTTGTTGACCTTGTAGGCTCCTATCAGTTTGATGACCAGGTGACTGAGGGAGGAGACGTTTTCGCCAGAGATCCGTACATCCTGAGGTTCAGGTGTTTGAACACAGGTGACAAGACGCAGAGTTTTTAGAGGAGAAGTTATCCATGCATTTAGGGAAATGTGTGTTTTTAGGGTATTGTTTGGCCTTGTTTGTTGCTTTATTTGGTTTATTCTCAGTGTTGTTTATGCCTATGTACGATCATAGACAAACAGGCCCGTGGTGGTTTGAGTAAAAGCTATAAATATGACATTGATTATCTTTAGAAAGCTTTCATTAGTGAAAGTTAGTGCTCAGGGTTTTATTATAAGTTAGTTAAATCAATAATATTATCAGACTATGAAAAAGTACATAAATAAATAGATACGGTTTATTATTACATTTGAATTCACAGAACCTGGATAAAGAAGAGAAGCTTGAAAGATTGCAGATATAATTAAATATAAACATATTTTTAACACATTGTTTCATCCAGTCAGGTTTTAAACAGCATTTTACACAAAGGTGTTATTTAGATCCTTTGAGGCAGTGCCGGTTACCACAATGTAAAGAAGCTCAGAGCAATCTTAGAGGTTAAATACATTTGTTTTAATGTTTAAGTTGTTTTTGTTTTAAAGATCAACTATTATGCAAAATCCACTTCTTCATGGCTCTTCTAGTTTCAGGAACAAAGATTCTCTCTCTTTTTGATCCATTTCTATAAAAACCTGTCTGAAAATGAGCTATTTTGGCCACTTGATGATGTCATAACGATGTTTTGTCTTGTGTAACCATTAGCCAATCAGCAACCAAGGTAACCCCCCCCCCACCTTATCACCTGAATCTCCTCCGAGAGTTCTTTGTAACCAAATGTCTCTCAGAGGGGAGTGGGGGAGGGGCTCCTTATTTTCATCTAAAGTAACAGACAGAGAATCAGCACTTTGGAAACAGGGCTGAAACAGAGGGGATTATGGGTAATGCTGCAATGACCTGTTTGGTGTTTCAGCCAATCAGAGACAGGCTCTGGATATATCTGAGACCTGTGATATATTGATGAAGAACAGTATGCTAGGGACCTTAAGTCGTTCTAAATGGTTTGTTTTCTCAGTGCTGAAGGACCTGGTGATGATCCCAGTTCACACCAAACCCGACGATTCTGAGAAGGAGCTCGACGAACTATACGATGTTTTCCTGAACGTGAAAAAGAAGTGGAGGACTGATGTGAGGATCAATAATATCTGAATACTGCAGAACAGTGTTTATAAAACAATACAAACAATGGTGGAGTTTCAGTTATTAGGATAAACACGAGCGGTGCAGAGATCTTCCTGGTTCCCTCCACAATAAATCAATGGGATTTTTCCTTTGGATTATTGCAGAAATTAAGACTCGGTGTGAAACGAATATTTATAATATTTCTATCAACATTTTGATGATATTCAGACATCTCCAGAATTATTTGAATTATTTATTTTTCTTACATTTTTTACTTTTTCTGATAATTCTGACTTTTTTCCCAAAAATTTCTCAGACTTTCTGCAATTTTGAATTTTTACTCAGAATTGATTTTTTTCCTGAAAATGTTGACTTTCTCAAAATAATTTTTTTTACAACAGAATTTAGACTTTTTTGAGATTTTTGAATATTCTAACATTCTGACTTTTTTCCAAATAATTCTCAGAATTCGGTATTTCTGAGAATTGGGACTTTTTCTCCTAATTTTGACTTTTTTTCAGAATTCTGACTTTTTTTCAGGATAGAAAACGTAATAACAAAAGACTTCCAGAAGAAGGAACAGGAAGTGCTAAAAGCAGACTCATTTCTGGGTGTAGGACTCACTCCTCCTCCTCCACATTATGCATTGTGTTGATGTTTTTCCTCGGGCAGAACGTGATGATCCTCGGAGATTTTAACGCTGACGGGCTCTACGTCACTAAGAGAGAAATGAAGGGAATCAGAATCCGCAGCGACAAAAACTTCCACTGGTTGATCGCAGACGACGTGGACACCACAGCAAGCAACAAAAACGACCACACATATGACAGGTAACACACACACACACACACACACACACACACACACACACACACACACACACACACACACACACACACACACACACACACACACACACACACACACACACACACACACAGGTATCACTCACTAGCTCAGGACATGTTACACACACATATAAAAGACAGTTAAAACACACACACACACACACACACACACACACACACACACACACACACACATAAATAAGACGGGTAACACACTTGCACAGAGACATACACACTAACAGGTAGCACTCACACACACACACACACACACACACACACACACACACAGGAAAAAGACAGGTATCACACCAACACGTACCACAGATACACACGACAGGTAACACTCATACACACACAAAATACACACACATGTATACACACATGTAACACCAACACACACACGCACACACACACACACACACACACACACACACACACACACACACACACACACACACACACACACACACACACACACACACACACACACAAAAGCAAGTATCACACACACAAAAACAGAATAAAAATGCACAAAATATATATTCTGCAAATTCAGATAAACACATATTTAATAACATAATGCCTCATTTGCTAACAGAGACAGACATATCTAAGACATGTATTTAAAAAATAATCATCTTAGTGTCAGTGAACAACCCGGGAACCTTCCTGTTGATATTTTTGTTTATTTATTTCCGTGTCCTGCAGGATCGTGGTGTACGGAGACGACATGCTGCAGGCCATCGTTCCAAACTCTGCAAAACCTTTCAACTTCCAGAAGGCTTACGGACTCACCGTGGAGCAGGTCTGAGCTTATCTTTGTCATTACATCATCTTATATGACTTATTGTGCTGTTTTTAATTACTTGCCTCCGTTTGGCATTAGAGAACAGGCAGGAAGTTGGTCGTACAATTCAGAAATATTCAAAAAAACGTGTTGAAAGGTTGTCAATAAAAGATATTCAGGAATGCTCATTCACTTGACATTCAATGCAATGTATTAGCAGGTTAATCCAAATCCAGCAGCAGCTTCTTATTGTCAATTATTAAATCTTTGTTTTTTATTTTCCAGACTCTGAAGGTGAGCGACCATTACCCAGTGGAGGTGAGACTAAAGTCCATCAACAACACTTCAGAGGAAGAGGAGGATGAAGAGGATGGTAACCCACACAATTATACCTATTATGTACCTTTAATACTACTACTGGTAATAGTAAGTGTACAATATTTGTTAAGTTAATGTTTCTTGTTTTGTTGTGTGAATAAAACAACTTGAGGACTAGAAAATGTTTTTTGTTTTGCCGACGTGTTTTGGTGCAGAGCCTCCCTCAGGGTACTTTACAAAGATATCTCTGAAGTTTATTATAGAAATTATCTTGTAGCTAATAGACACAAAAGCAAAATGATGGCTATAAGTTGAAAACAATAATGAATCGCTTTATGAAGCCAATGTTGGGCTATAAAGGAACTACAGCACGGTCACATGACTTCACGTCACCACCGCTAAGCTAAAGGTGGCTAACGTTGGGCTATAAAGGAACTACAGCACGGTCACATGACTTCACGTCACCACCGCTAAGCTAAAAGTGGCTAATGTTGTGCTATAAAGGAACTACAGCACGGTCACATGACATCACGTCACCACCGCTAAGCTAAAGGAGGCTAATGTTGGGCTATAAAGGAACTACAGCACGGTCACATAACTTCACGTCACCACCGCTAAGCTAAAGGTGGCTAACGTTGGGCTATAAAGGAACTACAGCACGGTGACATGACTTCACGTCACCACCGCTAAGCTAAAAGTGGCTAATGTTGTGCTATAAAGGAACTACAGCACGGTCACATGACATCACGTCACCACCGCTAAGCTAAAGGAGGCTAATGTTGGGCTATAAAGGAACTACAGCACGGTCACATAACTTCACGTCACCACCGCTAAGCTAAAGGTGGCTAACGTTGGGCTATAAAGGAACTACAGCACGGTCACATGACTTCACGCCACCACCGCTAAGCTAAAGGAGGCTAACGTTGGGCTATAAAGGAACTACAGCATGGTCACATGACTTCACGCCACCACCGCTAAGCTAAAGGAGGCTAACGTTGGGCTATAAAGGAACTACAGCACGGTCACATGACTTCACGTCACCACCGCTAAGCTAAAGGTGGCTAACGTTGGGCTATAAAGGAACTACAGCACGGTCACATGACTTCACGTCACCACCGCTAAGCTAAAGGTGGCTAATGTTGGGCTATAAAGGAACTACAGCACGGTCACATGATTTAACGCCACCACCGCTAAGCTAAAGGTGGCTAATGTTGGGCTATAAAGGAACTACAGCACGGTCACATGACTTCACGTCACCAGCGCTAAGCTAAAGGAGGCTAATGTTGGCTCTAAAGGAACTACAGCACGGTCACATGACTTCACGTCACCACCACTAAGCTAAAGTCTCTTCAGCTTGTGTTAACAGTTAACCCAACCCAGTCTCACGGCATTTCGTGTTATAGTCACGAAATAAATGTCTATTGATTCGTGTCATACGGAACGATTTTAAAAGCAATGTATTTCTATTGGTAGTGTGTTTCGTGCCTGCACCACGTCTTTTTGTCCTGTCGGGTCTTGGAAGACCGGAAGCTGTGGGGTTCATAAAAACATGTTCTTACTCAATATCAAGCCACGATTATTGTTTTTAATAGTATAATGTCCGACTTTTTTTGCCGTCCGTGAGGAAAAGAAATGGGGCTCAGAGCCTCACAATACTGAAATCTGTATTTGTTTTAATCTTTTTTGTTATTTGGTGCAGGCACGAAACACACTACCAATAGAAATACATTGCTTTCTAAAAATCGTTCTGTGTCAGAATACTGAAATCTGTATTTTTTTTAAATCTTTTTTTTCTTCTAATTTGTTATCATTTACATCGCTTTAAAAATCTTTCGTGTGACACGGAAACAAATGGGGAAGTCGTGTTTGTGAACACGAATCAATAGATTACATTTCGTGACTATAACACGAAATGCCGTGAGAACCACAGACTGATTTCAGGGTAACAACCAAAAAAACACATTGAAAACAATGAATTTGAGTAGAAGTGCTAAATACTGAGTCATATCAGTTTAGTTGGGACTCATTCCTGCAGCATTCTACAGTCCTTATATTTTATGAGACGGATTTTAAGTGAAGATGAACTATTTTGACCTTTTTTAAAGTCCTTCCAAGCCCTTCCTCACCTGGTTTCTCTCTGCAGGTGTGTTCCCGCTGTTTCCCTTGACTCCTTCGCAGGACGAGGGTCTGCTGGAGCTCCAGAGAGGAAACCTGATGCTGGAGAGAGAGAAGCTCAGGCTGGAGATCCAGATCCTCCGCATGAAGGTGGCCAAGATGAACCGCGATAATGAGATTTAAACAAGAAACGAAACCACACATTACCAGAAGACAACAATTTAAGTTGACCCTGATTTAAGTTGACTCTTTACTGCTGCTGACATCCCTCACTAATATGAACTCCTTTAAAGAGGCCTTATTATGTTTGTTGTGGGGTTTCCCTTTCCTGTAGTTTTTGTGAATGTAAAGGTTAAAATGTTATCTCCATTGGACTTCTTTGTTTTACTTCCTCAACATCGTCACATCCATCTGTAACTCTCACGCTCCAACATACTGTACGTGATTAGGGGGTTGACCAATCACAACAGAACCGGCCAACTAACCAATCAGAGCAGACTGGGCTCTGGTTTGAGAAAGAGGGTGAAAAGAGGTGCTGCAGCACAGGCAGTGTGAGAGAAATACAGAGCTTTTTGAACATTAAAGCATGGAGACATGTAGAGACACTACATGCTGATATACACCTGAACATCAGCAGGAGAGGACTCTTTAAAGTAGAGACACTACATACTGATATACACCTGAACATCAGCAGGAGAGTACTCTTTAAAGTAGAGACACTACATACTGATATACACCTAGACATCAGCAGGAGAGGACTCTTTAAAGTAGAGACACTACATACTGATATACACCTGAACATCAGCAGGAGTGGACTCTTTAAAGTACAGACACTACATACTGATATACACCTGAACATCAGCAGGAGAGGACTCTTTAAAGTAGAGACACTACGTACTGATATACACCTGAACATCAGCAGGAGAGTACTCTTTAAAGTAGAGACACTACATACTGATATACACCTGGACATCAGCAGGAGAGGACTCTTTAAAGTAGAGACACTACATACTGATATACACCTGAACATCAGCAGGAGAGGACTCTTTAAAGTAGAGACACTACATACTGATATACACCTGAACATCAGCAGGAGAGGACTCTTTAAAGTAGAGACACTACGTACTGATATACACCTGAACATCAGCAGGAGAGGACTCTTTAAAGTAGAGACACTACATACTGATATACACCTGAACATCAGCAGGAGAGGACTCTTTAAAGTAGAGACACTACGTACTGATATACACCTGAACATCAGCAGGAGAGTACTCTTTAAAGTAGAGATACTACATACTGATATACACCTGAACATCAGCAGGAGAGGACTCTTTAAAGTGGAGACACTACATACTGATATACACCTTAACATCAGCAGGAGAGGACTCTTTAAAGTAGAGACACTACACACTGAAATACACCTGAACATCAGCAGGAGAGGACTCTTTAAAGTAGAGAAACTACATACTGATATACACCTGAACATCAGCAGGAGAGGACTCTTTAAAGTAGAGACACTACATACTGATATACACCTGAACATCAGCAGGAGAGGACTCTTAAAAGTAGAGACACTACACACTGATACACACCTGAACATCAGCAGGAGAGAACTCTTTAAAGTAGAGGCACTAAATACTGATATACACCTGAACATCAGCAGGAGAGGACTCTTTAAAGTAGAGACACTACATACTGATATACATCTGAACATCAGTAGGAGAGGACTCTTTAAAGTAGAGACACTACATACTGATATACACCTGAACACCAGCAGGAGAGGACTCTTTAAAGTAGAGACACTACATACTGATATACATCTGAACATCAGCAGGAGAGGACTCTTTAAAGTAGAGACACTACATACTGATATACACCTGAACACCAGCAGGAGAGGACCCTTTAAAGTAGAGACACGACATACTGATATACACCTGAACATCAGCAGGAGAGGACTCTTTAAAGTAGAGACACTATATACTGATATACACCTGAACATCAGCAGGAGAGGACTCTTTAAAGTAGAGACACTACATACTGATATACACCTGAACATCAGCAGGAGAGGACTCTTAAAAGTAGAGACACTACACACTGATACACACCTGAACATCAGCAGGAGAGAACTCTTTAAAGTAGAGGCACTACACACTGATATACACCTGAACATCAGCAGGAGAGGACTCTTTAAAGTAGAGACACTATATACTGATATACACCTGAACATCAGCAGGAGAGGACTCTTTAAAGTAGAGAGACTATATACTGATATACACCTGAACATCAGCAGGAGAGGACTCTTTAAAGTAGAGACACTATATACTGATAAACACCTGAACATCAGCAGGAGAGGACTCTTTAAAGTAGAGACACTACATACTGATATACACCTGAACATCAGCAGGAGAGGACTCTTTAAAATAGAGACACTACATACTGATATACACCTGAACATCAGCAGGAGAGGACTCTTTAAAGTAGAGACACTACATACTGATATACACGTGAACACCAGTAGGAGAGGACTCTTTAAAGTAGAGACACTACACACTGATATACACCTGAACATCAGCAGGAGAGGACTCTTTAAAGTAGAGACACTACATACTGATATACACCTGAACATCAGCAGGAGAGGACTCTTTAAAGTAGAGACACTACATACTGATATACACCTGAACATCAGCAGGAGAGGACTCTTTAAAGTAGAGACACTACATACTGATATACACCTGAACATCATCAGGAGAGGACTCTTTAAAGTAGAGACACTACATACTGATATACACCTGGACATCAGCAGGAGATGACTCTTTAAAGTAGAGCCACTAGTACATACTGATATACACTTTAACATCAGCAGGAGAGGACTCTTTAAAGTAGAGACACTACATACTGATATACACCTGAACATCAGCAGGAGAGGACTCTTTAAAGTAGAGACACTACATACTGATATACACCTGAACATCAGCAGGAGAGGACTCTTTAAAGTAGAGACACTAGTACATACTGATATTGTTAGGAGATTTGGTAGACAACTTGTCCACTTTCTTAAATCTCCTCGCGTTCCTACACGAGCCATTATCTTACAGGAAGGAAACCCAGAACCTACAAGTAACCGTTTAACAATAATCCACTTTAATGGTAATATACAATGCAATACAATCAAGTACAATCAATACAGTACAAATTACATACAGTTCTGTGGGATCCCACATTTACCTGATACTCACGTGAGCCAGCCAGCCAGCCAGCCAGAGGAGAAAGAGACCGAACACAGCGGGGTTTCTGTCTATATCCCTCGCTGACCCAAGGAGGAGTTATCTGCGCCTCCCTTCCAGACCAGTGATTGGCTGCCCAAATTATCATCAACACCCCACATCTTAAGTCCCCAATCCCAGTGGCTCAGCTTCCTTATCACAGGGATCTGAGATGACTATGTCAACTCCACACCTTCCCCCTCTTCCTTTGTCCTCACAAAACCACATGTTAGCAGGCCCAAAACCAGCCCAGTTTTCTACACAAATCATTTCCCCTTTTTAAGCATCTTGATAGTTTACTAACCTGAATACATACAAATATTTCTTTACAATTCCCTCTTTTGCACTCTTAAAAAAGAGAGTGCAATTTACACAAGGCACTTGCAAAAAACTGCATCCTTGTCTGCTGAGTCTCCATACTTTTTATTCTCAGTGTCCACAGTGAAGGGCACTCCGTCCAGGCTCTCGTTGCAGATGACGCAGCGGAAGCAACCGGGGCGGTAAGACTTCCCCAGGGCCTGCCGGCCTGCATGTCCATGATTAGATGTCCACCTGCGTTGCACTTGTCTGCAGACTGCTGGAACCCAGAGTACAGAAAGTCCTCTTCACAGAAAACCCTTCCTGCGTCATAGTAGAACGCCTTCCTTCTCAGCCTTCGACTACAGGCGCTGCAGGTGAAGCAGCTGTCATGGTAGAGGCTGCCCATAGCTTGGCAGGCCTGGCTGGC
>NC_047507.1:363260-464315 GCF_902827115.2 Pseudochaenichthys georgianus | reverse complement strand
AAGTAGAGACACTACATACTGATATACACCTGAACATCAGCAGGAGAGGACTCTTTAAAGTAGAGACACTACATACTGATATACACCTGAACATCAGCAGGAGAGGACTCTTTAAAGTAGAGACACTACATACTGATATACACCTGAACATCAGCAGGAGAGGACTCTTTAAAGTAGAGACACTACATACTGATATACACCTGAACATCAGCAGGAGAGGACTCTTTAAAGTAGAGACACTACATACTGATATACACCTGAACATCAGCAGGAGAGGACTCTTTAAAGTAGAGACACTACATACTGATATACACCTGAACATCAGCAGGAGAGGACTCTTTAAAGTAGAGACACTACATACTGATATACACCTGAACATCAGCAGGAGAGGACTCTTTAAAGTAGAGACACTACATACTGATATACACCTGAACATCAGCAGGAGAGGACTCTTTAAAGTAGAGACACTACATACTGATATACACCTGAACATCAGCAGGAGAGGACTCTTTAAAGTAGAGACACTACATACTGATATACACCTGAACATCAGCAGGAGAGGACTCTTTAAAGTAGAGACACTACATACTGATATACACCTGAACATCAGCAGGAGAGGACTCTTTAAAGTAGAGACACTACATACTGATATACACCTGAACATCAGCAGGAGAGGACTCTTTAAAGTAGAGACACTACATACTGATATACACCTGAACATCAGCAGGAGAGGACTCTTTAAAGTAGAGACACTACATACTGATATACACCTGAACATCAGCAGGAGAGGACTCTTTAAAGTAGAGACACTACATACTGATATACACCTGAACATCAGCAGGAGAGGACTCTTTAAAGTAGAGACACTACATACTGATATACACCTGAACATCAGCAGGAGAGGACTCTTTAAAGTAGAGACACTACATACTGATATACACCTGAACATCAGCAGGAGAGGACTCTTTAAAGTAGAGACACTACATACTGATATACACCTGAACATCAGCAGGAGAGGACTCTTTAAAGTAGAGACACTACATACTGATATACACCTGAACATCAGCAGGAGAGGACTCTTTAAAGTAGAGACACTACATACTGATATACACCTGAACATCAGCAGGAGAGGACTCTTTAAAGTAGAGACACTACATACTGATATACACCTGAACATCAGCAGGAGAGGACTCTTTAAAGTAGAGACACTACATACTGATATACACCTGAACATCAGCAGGAGAGGACTCTTTAAAGTAGAGACACTACATACTGATATACACCTGAACATCAGCAGGAGAGGACTCTTTAAAGTAGAGACACTACATACTGATATACACCTGAACATCAGCAGGAGAGGACTCTTTAAAGTAGAGACACTACATACTGATATACACCTGAACATCAGCAGGAGAGGACTCTTTAAAGTAGAGACACTACATACTGATATACACCTGAACATCAGCAGGAGAGGACTCTTTAAAGTAGAGACACTACATACTGATATACACCTGAACATCAGCAGGAGAGGACTCTTTAAAGTAGAGACACTACATACTGATATACACCTGAACATCAGCAGGAGAGGACTCTTTAAAGTAGAGACACTACATACTGATATACACCTGAACATCAGCAGGAGAGGACTCTTTAAAGTAGAGACACTACATACTGATATACACCTGAACATCAGCAGGAGAGGACTCTTTAAAGTAGAGACACTACATACTGATATACACCTGAACATCAGCAGGAGAGGACTCTTTAAAGTAGAGACACTACATACTGATATACACCTGAACATCAGCAGGAGAGGACTCTTTAAAGTAGAGACACTACATACTGATATACACCTTAACATCAGCAGGAGAGGACTCTTTAAAGTAGAGACACTACATACTGATATACACCTGAACATCAGCAGGAGAGGACTCTTTAAAGTAGAGACACTACATACTGATATACACCTGAACATCAGCAGGAGAGGACTCTTTAAAGTAGAGACACTACATACTGATATACACCTGAACATCAGCAGGAGAGGACTCTTTAAAGTAGAGACACTACATACTGATATACACCTGAACATCAGCAGGAGAGGACTCTTTAAAGTAGAGACACTACATACTGATATACACCTGAACATCAGCAGGAGAGGACTCTTTAAAGTAGAGACACTACATACTGATATACACCTGAACATCAGCAGGAGAGGACTCTTTAAAGTAGAGACACTACATACTGATATACACCTGAACATCAGCAGGAGAGGACTCTTTAAAGTAGAGACACTACATACTGATATACACCTGAACATCAGCAGGAGAGGACTCTTTAAAGTAGAGACACTACATACTGATATACACCTGAACATCAGCAGGAGAGGACTCTTTAAAGTAGAGACACTACATACTGATATACACCTGAACATCAGCAGGAGAGGACTCTTTAAAGTAGAGACACTACATACTGATATACACCTGAACATCAGCAGGAGAGGACTCTTTAAAGTAGAGACACTACATACTGATATACACCTGAACATCAGCAGGAGAGGACTCTTTAAAGTAGAGACACTACATACTGATATACACCTGAACATCAGCAGGAGAGGACTCTTTAAAGTAGAGACACTACATACTGATATACACCTGAACATCAGCAGGAGAGGACTCTTTAAAGTAGAGACACTACATACTGATATACACCTGAACATCAGCAGGAGAGGACTCTTTAAAGTAGAGACACTACATACTGATATACACCTGAACATCAGCAGGAGAGGAACTCTTTAAAGTAGAGACACTACATACTGATATACACCTGAACATCAGCAGGAGAGGACTCTTTAAAGTAGAGACACTACATACTGATATACACCTGAACATCAGCAGGAGAGGACTCTTTAAAGTAGAGACACTACATACTGATATACACCTGAACATCAGCAGGAGAGGACTCTTTAAAGTAGAGACACTACATACTGATATACACCTGAACATCAGCAGGAGAGGACTCTTTAAAGTAGAGACACTACATACTGATATACACCTGAACATCAGCAGGAGAGGACTCTTTAAAGTAGAGACTACTACATACTGATATACACCTGAACATCAGCAGGAGAGGACTCTTTAAAGTAGAGACACTACATACTGATATACACCTGAACATCAGCAGGAGAGGACTCTTTAAAGTAGAGACACTACATACTGATATACACCTGAACATCAGCAGGAGAGGACTCTTTAAAGTAGAGACACTACATACTGATATACACCTGAACATCAGCAGGAGAGGACTCTTTAAAGTAGAGACACTAGTACATACTGATATACACATGAACATCAGCAGGAGAGGACTCTTTAAAGTAGAGACACTACATACTGATATACACCTGAACATCAGCAGGAGAGGACTCTTTAAAGTAGAGACACTACATACTGATATACACCTGAACATCAGCAGGAGAGGACTCTTTAAAGTAGAGACACTAGTACATACTGATATACACCTGAACATCAGCAGGAGAGGACTCTTTAAAGTAGAGACACTACATACTGATATACACCTGAACATCAGCAGGAGAGGACTCTTTAAAGTAGAGTCACTACATACTGATATACACCTGAACATCATCAGGAGAGGACTCTTTAAAGTAGAGACACTACATACTGATATACACCTGGACATCAGCAGGAGAGGACTCTTTAAAGTAGAGACACTAGTACATACTGATATACACCTTAACATCATCAGGAGAGGACTCTTTAAAGTAGAGACACTACATACTGATATACACCTGAACATCAGCAGGAGTTTTTGACTGAATCAATATATCTTGTTTTATTTGTTATTCATTTTAAGAAATGATATGCTTTTGAAATACGCATTCAATATTTTATGACTGTAAACAAAAGTGGTCAGACAATATGGTTTCCTAATTTCAACTTGCTCACTCTCCTTGAGGTCATGTTGTAAGTAAAGCTTTTATATATTCTTTTATAAATAAAAACGATCATTGTAGAAAAAGCCGATTGTATTTATTGATCCGGTTGATAGCTTTTATATTATCACGGTTTCTTTAAACCCCATGATATCCATCACACCACAAATGAAAATTACAGACAGTAGTTATTACAAAAACTTTATTAGCACCTCCCTCTTTACAATACAACACAAATCAAAAAGATAACAACTTGGTGGTGTGTGTGTGTGTGTGTGTGTGTTTCTGCTTTAGTTTCATGTGGAAACCAACATTTCTTAAACGGCACACCTTCATTTCTAAACTGTATGTCAAGATGTTGGTCAGTGTGTGACTGAGGAACTCTCTACATGCTGTCGGAGAGTTAAGAAGTGTGTACTTTCATCCTGTTCACTATTTAAAGCAGGTCTTTCACTTATTGGGGGTTTTTGAGTTACATAGCAAAACAAAATGGAGTCTTGTCAGCGGGTCGAACACACGGCACATGTTACTTCTTGCCAGATTTCTTGATGCCAGTGCCGCCTGCAGGGAAAACACAACAGGAAAACAGGTTAATTAATTTGGACATAAACGCGAGTGAAGTCTAACCGGACGCGAGAGAGAGATCAGCACCTGCAGCTCTGCAAGCTGTGAGGGACGGTGAGCGGAGCAAAACACAGACCTAGACCCAACACACTTAGCTATGGCACTGTCGTATACATTGACTTATTCCATTTGATAATATGTAATCAACCTAGACACCGCTCCCAAAAAAAAATTACTACAATAAAAATATTCATATTCGAACACCTGAATAATCGTTCCCATCCCTAGTTTGTACATACATGGCTGAATGTTTTCATATTAAAAATGTAATTTGAGGTTTTTAAGGGTCAAATTAGCTTTACACCGGTGTAGAAATATCGTGCATAAAAAACACATTTTAAGCTTTCTTACTAACCTATATTAAAACGTGTGTATATGTACAGTATTGTGGACAATATATCTTAACAGTAAAATAACTAATTTAGCAGATAATGTAAGTATTTATCTCACATTATAGTGTTACTTTACCCATGAATTATGTGAACGTTACTTCAATATTGCAGAATGTTAAGATGGAGCTTATTTAAATGTCTTTATCTGTTGGTGGCTAAATAAACACATTATGCATAATATGCTAATTTAGATTTTGTATGTATAATCGTAATATCAAAGGTAACTAAAACATAAATAAGTACTTCAAAATAACTTTCCATTAGGAATACGTAGCGGCATACATCTGGGGATATTATGTGTTTATTCTCACAGGTTTAATTAGATATTTAGAATTAGTTTTTGTTCGATCTGAGCCACATATTCACAATTAAAATACCAAATAAATTAACAGTGCATCTAGAAACTACAGTGTCACCAAACACTATAATTGTAAGTGTTTAGATATGTTGTACACTGCTAGAAACTAGAGGAGTAATCCCGTGTACCCCAGGCATTAAGCATCAACATGACTGAACCCTTTAAATGTATTTATGGCATGTTAGTATTGTTGTAAAAGCAGCGTTTCCACCAGGGGGGCGTCATGCGACGCTCTTATTCAGCTCGGATCGCCCTGAACTCGAGCCGATGGCGTCCAAAAAAATAAATAATTCGAGAGAAGATCGAGAGTTTTTATCGCTTGATATGACGAAAAGGAAAAAGGGCAAGGACATCCCTCTGTTGGAGGGGCAAAGGACTCTGGTGGGATTCTTTTCGCTGCCAGCAAAGCGTGTTCCTGTGACGGAAAGTGTACTGCCGGCAAGCCTTGACGGGGGGTGCTATTGGAGCATGCGCGTAGTATCTATAACTTAAGGGACGGCTCAATTCAAAACACTTGACACGACACGACACGACACCCCCCCCCCCCCCCCTCCGGCTCTCGGGTGGACGCCCTCTCGGCCCTGGTCTGGCAGAAACACTGCGTAAAACACTAAAACGATGTGAAACGGTTCCTTAAATAAGCAACACATGTCGTGCTATGATGTGTTTCTAGTCTTACACATAGGTCCTTTTCCTGAAGCTTTGGTCTTCAACGCTTCCAACGCCTTCTGTTCCTCCTTCTGCTTCTGCTTGAAGGCAACTTCATCCTACACACACAACATACATGTTATTATGAGCATGCCTTTATCTAATAGTGTTTTATTTGTTGTCTGTCTTTACTATAACTATGCAAATGTCTATATTCTCATACTTACATCATCCATTTCCTTGTTCTGTTTCTTGGGCGCCTTCAGGGGCTTCTTTTTTCCTCCTGTGGAACAAAGATAAAACATGTTATAAAAGATGAATATAAATAGATATTGTCACGGCTGCAGTCCTCTGATGAATCAGAAAATGCTGAGTGTTAAACAAACGCATAGATAAGACCTGCTATTTAATATGACATGAATCCAGTGCCTTAAAATATTACGATAGTTCCACATATTACATTTTAATTAAAATTGTCTGTTGCCAGTTAACACAATAAGAAACCAGGGAAATACACTTAATATTTGGTTTAAATGTACTATTCTAAGACTATTTATGAGCCGAATGTTACAGACGATGGCCATGCTTCAAATATATATCTTAATACATCATTTAATTTATGCATACCCTTCCTGACAAGCAGAAACATATTAAAGTGTTAAGATTTTGAACGTGGTTTGTTGAAGAAAGAAGTCAACTCATGCTTTTGCCTTAAGGTATCGCGAGAGTTACACATTTTAGATGAAAGCAAGATTTTAACACGATAAGAAAAAGAGGAAAAATCCACTTAATGTTTTATTAATATTTCCTATAACACCACAATATATGAGCCGAATGTTGCAGACAATCTCAGTGGTTCTAATATGATCTAAAAACATATATTATTCAATGTATACACTGACTAACAAGCACATAATTAATCACTGCGGCAGATTCTAAACGTGGTTTGGTGCAAGCAATGACGTCATGAGACTCATGCTCTCGTTAGCATGCCAAGCTAACCCACCCAGTAACACACGCTGCCTGCTGACAGAAACACATACATATATATTTTATGATGACTATCAGATAAAAATCACTTCTCACCTTCTCTTCCGGACATTTTAAATCGGATTCGCAGTAGCTTTTAAGGAGAGAAAAATATGTTTTGTGTTCTGCAGCCAGTTGTTAATGCGCGCTCTCAGGACCCCACAGTGAACTATAAACTGGAAGAAGAAGGACCGTTATATGCCTGAATGAAAATCAACCGTCACCAGCGCCGACCGTTGAAGCAGATTTTTGAAAACGGTCGTAGTGGCCAAACTGTGGTACTACAGCCCCAGTGACGTCACGTTGGCCACAAATGACTTTCCCCAAATGACTTACATTGGGGGAAGAGACATCTGTAAATCAGCGTCTTGTTTTTTTTAGCTAAATTAACTACCCAGCACGAACGCTTTTATTGCTGTTATTTAAATCATTAGGGTATAACGTTTAAAAAATGCGCTAAAAGCTGAATCAAGAGTTATTTCGCCTCTCCATTGATTTGACTGAGCCGAGAGCGGGGGCGGGGCTCAATGGAAACTCAACTGCGCATGCTCCATAAGCAAAACGACCCGGATGCTGATGGTGCATTTCTGGCTTCACGCGCCACCGAGCAACTGTCATAGGAATGAACGTCACCGCTCTTTATACATCCATAATGCTAACGAGTTAGCCCAAATAAACGGCGTCCTTGTGACATGTATGCTCTGACAACACTGAGGACAACAGGTATATGTTTTACTTCCTTGTAATGTGAGGGAAACCATCACATATTCGGTGTATAATACTTTAAAGTGAGTTTACCGGTAACTGGTAACAACCTGGAGCTAAAGGCTAGCTGGGGATGAAGCAGGACATACACAGAAGTGACAGATAACCTTGGAGGAAAATCGCTATTAAAGTTATATGAATTATGTTACACCCTTTAAACATCATTATTATCCTTTATGGCTGATTATTGAGTTGGTTTATCAGTCAGTGTTAGTGGTTTGATGATGATAGGTCACCGTGTGGGATGGCTTTCGTCATGTTTTGAGTGCAAAATGCGTATTAATCATGTTTTCTCTTTTAGTTAAAAATGTGAATAAGAAATTGCATATTTGTGGAATTGATATGTTTTTCTCCCACATGTAAAGTTGAAATCCAACACTTATCAAATAAACTAAACGTATGTAACCCTTAATGCTCCCAAAACATATATTTAATTAGTCAAAAAGTTGGTAGATAGATAAATAATGTATTCATCCCAAATTGGGAAATTAAGCAGCAGTGTTGTCAAGCACATGAGTTAAAAGTATTTAAAATATAGAATAAGATACAATAAAAAAAATCAACATTAACAGCAAATCGGCTATAGACATATTCAAAGTAAATACATTTATCACTGGAGTATTTAAAAAAATACACAATATTAAGAAAATACTGAATAAATACTGAATAAATGTGTAATATTTAACTGTTTTCTCCCAGGTTCATGTTCCTGATTATGTTCAATAGCAGTGAAACAGAAGCGTTGACAGTTTTCAAGCTGCACTCCTGACTGCTGCAATGAGGTACTTCTACTAAATGCCGTCCATTGGAAAAAGCTGATTTATCTGACGGCTGACTTTGAGGATTAACAACATTACTGGACTTAAAATCACACTGCACATTTTACATTTATATTCAATCTAATATGTAATATTCCATTCCTCACATACTTATGTATATATAATATCCTGCTTTATATTTTGTTACTGTACATTTGTAATTCAACATGTATATTTTCTAGTCTTTTTTAATGCGATTGAGATGTTTACATTTTGGATTGTTTATTTTCTAGTCTTTTAATTTTTATTGTATAATGCCATGTCTTTTTATGCTGTACTTCTTATCTTATCTTATCTTGCTAAGTATAACAATTACAGAGACGACATTAACTGCTGATTGATATTGATGCACTCTCTTGATGCCATTCTTTTAATTTCTTAATTAGTGACGTTTCCAAATCGTGATGTCCCTCCAGTTAGTTGCCGCTTTTGTGTAAATCCCATGTCTTATTTAATTGTTTTTGGGCTTCAGATATAGCAGGTTCTGAGTTGGTCACATTTTACATGTTGCAGAATCTTCTCACCATATTTAGCAACTTTTCAGACTCTTCTCATCAGCTGTATTATTAAAAAGAGACTGGGGACATATTTAGCAACGACCTTCACTGTTCCAGGTACAGAGGAGCTCAGATCTGCCTCCGGACTCGTGGCGCTTGTTGTCTTTCTCGCCTCTTCCTGCCCGGCAGAATCTCTCTGATCCGGACCTACAGCGCTCACCATCAGCCTGGCTCTCCTCCACCCACCCCTCCACAAACCCCACCAATTAACCCCACCCCTCCTGATGGGAAGGGCAATGCTGAGGTGGTAAAGGAGCGCGCCCTGGCTGCGTTACAGGTACAAACTAATATATTACAACTGATTTAAACACATTTTATTGACCATATGCAACATCAACCGATTGCTTCGTCTTAAGTATATAAATGGATCACCTAAAAAGGTTGAAAATGTATTGGTGTTAAAATGAATGTTCTTTTTATAATCAAGATGGTTGTTGAAGTTTTTGTCTATATTTAATTAAATGTACGCCCCTGTCAGAATGTATTTGTCGAGCTACCCTCACATCTTCCCTAACATTTAGATTATAGGTTAAACTAGATTATATTTTAGGCTGCTGTTGCATATTACCATTGCATTGTCTTATTTCGTTCACACTGATTTCCCTTCAGACCTCTGCCAGGTTTCAAAATGCAACGGGGTATTAAATAGGGCTGTGCATCTTCACTGGTCTCACGATTCGATTCGACATCCCGATGCATCGCGATTTTTTTCATGTAATCGTTTATTCCGCAGGGACAATGCTCAGTAATGAACACTTAAACATTAAAACGTGTCAAGTGCCAGATTTAGCTTTGAGCTACTTTCCGTCCGCAGTCCCTCACATAAAACATTTAAGACATTTACATTTTACAAACATAGCAAAAACAAAATACATGATATGCAAAAGTGCAAAATAGCAGCATACACAAGTATTTACCACATGGCAGTACAATGTAGCAGCTACGACGTGTGCAGTGCAAAAGCAGATAGAAGTGCTACCTAAAGTGCGAGCGCAGATCCCCCTGTGTTAAAGTGCACTTAGCGGTGATTGCACGTCTGTTTGTTTCTCAACCGTTCTTTGAGTTGACCTTTGTTGGAGTCTACCGGACCAGGTCCGTCCTCCGCGCAGATCGTTTGGATATGGCCAGAGCGGGGTCGCCGTCCGGATCTGCCGATGACCTTTCTTAGTTCTGAGGGGAAAGGAATTGTGTCCTAGACACTATTCTCTGTTAGCTGTACAAAAACTAGACTTTGCACTCCAATGAATTGTTTCTACAAATAAGCACTTTATTACACAGTTCAACAAAGATATATCAATCCGTACTATACCACAAAGCGCTTTGGACTCCTTCTTGAGTTCCCACCGTGACAGGTGAGGTCCCAGTTGAAGTGAGTGCCGAAATCTGAATATATCTTTTTCTTTATAGTGTTTGCTGTGAAGCCCCCACCTTTGGTGCTCTCTGTGCTGCAGTCTGCCTTTTCTGCCCAGCAACACACAGTTTTAGCCAAGGTCAGGCCAGGGCCATACTGGTGAGGATCAGGGCCCCACATCTCGTCCTTGAAGATAACAGGATGTAGCCGGCCAGCAGTAAACTTTAACAGCAGTAAACTTTAACAGCAGTAAACTTTAACACGTTATTTTTCCACTCAGACAGCTCAATGTTTCCTATAACAGGATTTACTATATCTTATTCACAGTTACTTTTTCCTTATCTTTATCCTTCAATCCCCCTTTTGCCCCATTCTAATGATTGGGGCAACAAAACAACGCTATTGTTTATGTACATTTATGTCAGCTGTTTTAGGCTTCTGTCTCTCTTTCCCACATTCTGCCATACGGTGGTACTGATGGTGCTGTCGGGAAAGTGTCCATTGCTGCTGCTTCTTCTTCGCCTTCCTCAATGTCTGGGTTGTTTTCTAAGGATAGCAAGGCGAGTTGTTGGCCCAGGGGAGTAGAAGGTGCTATGGCGGTACTAATTATTTTGTCCACCATTGAGCGGATACATGGGATGCAGCAGCACCCGCACAAGGTCAAAATTGCTGCAAACACGGCCATTGATATCTTGTGTAGTTTCATTTTGTGGGGAATTTGGATTATTACTTTGGTCAATGATTTGCCTCCCCCTTTCACCCACTATGATAATGATTATTCCAACAATGATGAAAAAACAAAGTGTTAAGGCCAAGCAATAGAGGTGTTGGTTAGGTCCTGAGTTCTTCTTCATCTTCGTTTTTCTTGTAAAAGTTCTTTGGTGTATCAGTGTAGGTGAGTGTCTCTTGTGTGGTGTGTGTATGTGATGCGTGTGGTGTACCGCCTACTTTGGGGGAGCGGTCCCTTGTTGTGCCTCCTCGCCGGCTGTTATCTCCTGGGCTGCCGTTGGTTCTCCTGTTGTCTCCTCCTCCTCGGAAGTTGAGTCGATGTCCACACTTGGGGGTTGGGGGCTTCGGTTGTTTGCCTGATGTTCAGTTGGCCTAGGTCCTGGATGGTGTCAGCGAGGGTCCTGGTAGGTGCTGGTGCTTCCACACACCTGCTCCAGTGGTACCACGTGTCCCCCTTTCCTTGTAGGCGGACGGCATGGGATGTCCTCTGGGTCACTCGGTCGGGGCCGGAGAGCCTGGGGTTGACAGTCAGCCTCCTGCGTCTCGGGTCCCCCTTTCGGCGTCAGCAACCTGTGTGGAGAAATCTGATACAAATCCCTCAAGCCTACGCTCCGGGCTCTAGGGCCCTCGGCTGTTTGACCCACCAGTGCGTGGCCACTTGGAGCCTGTTGGTGGGGTGTCTTAAAACAACAGACGTCTGTGCACAGGTTTTCTAAATTAATTGTGCAGCTTCAGAATCTTAATACTTGGACTGTGCCAACTAAATAAGAACCCCAACATCTTTAGGTAAACTAAATAACATATTTCAATAGCTCTGAATTTCTGACAAGCATCTGTATTTATTTTTAAATGAAATCCCTGAGATCCCATTAAAAAATCTAAATATGATTTGAACTGCTAATGTTTCTGGTAAAGAAACACACTAATCTTATGGATTCAAAAACAACCAAAATCACAATACTAACAAAGTGAATGGCTTCCTGGTGATACTGCTTCTACCCGTCAGTGCTTAGATATTATCCCGCTGAAAAAATGAATACAGAATTCCAACAAACTGTCTTCAAATGTCTTTCTATTATGTATTTAGATTAAATGTATATCCCCATAATGACCTCAACAATAAAGTCTATGGCTTTTACTTCTTTACCAGGCTAGTTACATGATGTTGTCCACATTACATTGTGTCTCATTACATTACTATGTTTTAACTTTAACTGTAAATATGTTCTTTCTACATTTCAAACCTTAGTTACTTTAATACCTGTTGACACATTAGTTGACACATTACTCACAGGTCAGCTTCTTAAGTCCATCTCTCTGGCAGCCCCTTGGCCACTGATTCTCTATCTGTGTTACCTGCTATAACTCAATCAATATTAGAGACATTCATCAAACAGTGTGTTATCCCCAGATATGGAGCAGGTCAATTCTAAAACTGTCAATCAATGATCAGATTGAACAATGGAGTTGGGCAGCAGGTTCCTTTCAGTCCCTAAATGAAAAATGTACATTGTAAAGTTTACACTCCCCCTTTTTTACACATTATCTCATGTGTAAACAAAAACCTGTATGGGAAGAAAACCTTCAGGTCATAATGGATTATAAGACAATACCAAACATTTTCCCAAATGTACATCCATCATTTCCCACAGTAAACACTCCAGTAAGTGTTTCTCTCCATCTTTCAGTCCTAAAAGAAACAGAACCTTCAAATGTCATAGTTTGAGTTTCACATTCTTCAAACCGCCACCTCCTGTGGGAGTGAAACATCAAGTAGGTTAGAAACGGTTTCCCCTTTTGTGCAATGTTAGGAAACCTCTCATTTCACACATTATTATCACACAGAGATAATGTGTTAGTCCAAAACATGCTTGATTAGTCATCGTTTTAAATCATGCAGTTGCACTGATCAGATGCAAACATACACTCACTCACACCGTCAGGTTGTAAAGTCAGGTTTTGGTCAGGTACACCTCAGAGTCAGTCATTGACAGTGCCTTCCCAAGTTAAACTGTCTGTCAGGGTCAAAGGTCAGTTGGTCTCAGTCTTTTTGGCCATGTGTCGTGCCCTGCAGAGACTCCGATGTTCCAGCACAGGCCAGCATCCTCCGTCTATAGAAATCTGTATATATGGAGCGCCATCATTTATTAATTCACAATTACAACTATAATGTTCAAGATATCTCTGTTCTCCCAAATTCCCTGAAAAGTGTTAGCCAAAAAATGTCACTTCCTTATTGTACTACTACTGCAGTTCATTAACACCTAATCAATATCAACACGTCTAATAGATGTAATTCAGAAACTTGTGTACATCACTATTATCTTGTGTCAAAACATTATCAGGATCTGTGAAACTCTTCTATGTATTCCATAACTCATTCTATTAATTTATCTTCAATTCTGGTGCACTTAAAGAACAATGTTACCCTCTTTAACAGTGCGTGGAACCCTGGGTGTCCTGAACATGTAACAATCACTCCTTCCTTTATCAAGGACCTAAAAACAGAAGTAATTTCATCAATGGTTTGTAGCTGAACTTAGGAATCATCCCTCATGGTAGGTATGTTTTTACTTTTTAACATCTCTAAATGTCGGTTAATTACCAACTAAATGAATGTCCATTAGGAGGTGGTGCCGCTAGTCCTCTAAACTCATAATCTGGTGCCGTGCGCTTCCTGTGAAGCTGCAAGTAAGATTTTAAAACCCACTGCAGGGTGGGTCGAGTGACCCCTCCTCCCTATTGGTCGTCAATAATATGCACCCTTCTAATGGGTGATTGAAGGCCCCACATTATTTCCCATTTCAGCCTCAGCCCTCTTTACTCTAAAATTACTTTTTAAATAGGAATATGTAGAAATGGAACAAATATTCAATCTTCAGAAAATTTCTTAACCAATGTCTATCTGGTGAACAGCCAACATATTTTAAAATGTCAGATGTATAAAAATAAGCCTAAATACTCCCTTACCCTCAAAGTCCAAATCTAGACACAAGGTGAACAGTTTTGGTAACGGACAATTTAATCTAAAAACAAAACAAAATTGGACTTGTGTCCTTGTTATTTGTTCTTCAAAATACATTAGCAAATACCCTGCGAAGTATTCGCAACCTAACTAACCCTCCCTAGGATATGAAATCCATTAATCCCTTTACTCATAGTTAGTTTATATGTCTAAATTATTATGTGTGACCTAATAATCAGATGTCTTGTTTGTCAACCAAGAATATTAAACTTTAATCTTTTCAGCATTCCAGACCATCATTTAAACAATCAGCCTCCCCTCTCAAACACTAATGTTATTGTTGTACACCACCCTCTGGAAAACTCTTGCACAGTTATGCTGTCAAATCATCGCATATTTTCCTCAGAGTCTGAACCGCCTGAGACCAGCCTGTCTCAAGATCTTGTCACATTGTGAACAGTCAGTAATGCGTTGTCCTCTGCAGCTGTAGCCAATAGGATCAATGAAACTCTTGCACTGGGATGTCCTGAGGGGGAAGGCACCTCTGGATCAATGTGCTACAGTCAGCAGACACACTTGTCCTCCGCACAGCAGGAATCCCCCAAAACTGCTGTTTCTCTTCCCACCACTGTTGCCTTGACAACGAGGTACATGCAAAATGTCAAACCCTCCTCAGATGCGTTCTTTGCACAGTTCTTCTGTTTCTGTAGTGAGCAACTCTTCACCAACACACTGATTCAGAGTACAACCCAAAGGTGGCGCACAACTTTCCAGTGCCGCTGTAATCACAATAAATCAGCAACTGGAGATAAACTCAATTTAAATCTCTCCCCCAAAGGGTTACAAAATAAAACGGCTGAGTGTCTATATGGTCAGGAATGCTGAAACATGTGAATGTTAAAACAAATCAATGGCAGTAGTCTACCCGGATTCTTTACTCCATTAACAGTAGTAAAACCACATTGTAAAATCTCTTTTGTCTAGTTGAAGTCCTGCTTACTTCATCTTTAAAATCTTCTTTAATTTGAAACCAAAAAAGGTCTTTAATGGTATCAATTGTGGACTTCCTTAATATGAATTGTAAATGCAACATATGTTCTCTGTAGAACACAGATATGACAGTAGCTGCTGAAACTGGTTAATAGCAGTTTTCTGTCAACCTAGTTAAGCCTGTTGTTGTTGTTATATCTAGTAAATATATTTTTATTTCATGTTTACTCACAAAACAATATGACATTATTTAGAAACAAGTTGTACTCTCTCTGAACTCTTCAAAACATCTACTTGTCTTTCTCTTTCCTCCCTGTGCCCTGCAGCTGCCGGCTCAAGTTTCCCCTCATCAATCACCGGTGTGTTTGTGCAACACCTCTGTCATGCGTAACCATTTAACAGATTCATTCTGACTGACAAACTCATAACAACCTCCCGTTTACTTTCTACTCTTTCTTCATAAACTTACAAACACAATTAATGTCTACTAATGATATTATAAAAACACTAGGTGGAATAATCCACTATTATGTTCAATTTGAATCAAACTTTAACCTGCTTCATATACTCAGCAAACAGTATTATTACTTTCCCTCAACGTTACTGTATGCAATAAATGCCTTCGAAATATAAGTAAACTTCTCAGTAAATGACAAATACCACGAAATTCACAATGCAATGTAATGGTACCAATCAGTTCTCAAAACCCCTCATAAAACCACAAAGTGACGTAACTGTATCCTACAAAAACTATGCTAAAAACAGCAAATTATAGTTTCTTATTTATTTCAATATCTACTACTTGAGCTCCCACATTGATCTATTCATTTTCAATGTTATTCACTCCTTGTTTTAAATTCAATGCTCTTTCTTCATGCATTTAAGAAGAGAGAGAGAAAAAAGAAGGAGGGGGGTGTGGGTACTCTCACAGACACCCCGGCTTGAACAGGCATTCCATGAGGGGGGGGGGGCTTCCTTGAAACAAGAATGACTTCGTATCGATTTATCTGACTAGGTTAATATGTGTTCACTTGTATTTATTAATACACTGGACAATTCTTGTCGTTACTCTTAATGTCCTTATTCTTATTTATTTGAATGTCCGTGGAGCAACACAGAATATTGAAGAACAGAGGGCAGCTGACCACAAATGAGCTTCCCCTGTTATATAAACATTAATATATTCCTTCTGACTGACAAGCGTTCAAAAACCCTCCTGTTTATCACTTAGGCTACTACTTTTTGTTTTATTCATAACCTAAAAATACAATTGTGATGAATAGCTTGCTCTTTTTCTGATTGAAACAAAGAGTATTCTTCTACAGAATCCGAAAGTGGGGGGAGATTCTTTCACAGACAAATACTGACACCCCGGCTCCGGCTGGAGCTCTCAGCCTTTTCAAGAGAAGGGGGGCTTCTTTCAACAACTAATCAACAAACTATTGGTATACCAAAACATTTACCAACATAAAACAAGGTCTTTACGAATCAACAATGACAACCAACAGACAGAACAATCAACAAACAGCAAACATTGTACACAGATATATTAGCTACTGATACGGCGACCAGTTTTACACCTTACTATTGGCTACTTGTTTGACAAGTTTGACACCTTACTGTTGGCTACTTGTTTGACAAGTTTGACACCTTACTGTTGGCTACTTGTTTGACAAGTTTGACACCTTCCCGTTGGACCGCGGCGGATCCTCATAAATTACGGGTTCCACCCGCTTCTCATCACAGATTTGTTTATACCCTTGTTGATCTATTCAGTGCACACAATTTTATTTACGTTTTATCTTTACTTTTTAGCTGAGACAATTATTTCTGCCATTTTCACACAATCCTAAAATGTAGTGGTATTTCAAACACATCTATTTGTTGTAACAGGCAGATGCTTACCTTGATTCTAAATGACCTGGGTTTTTGATTGTGTGAGATGGTTTCTTGTAAAAGCCGTAAACTCAATGTTTTTTGGTGTCCTCTCAGAAGGTCATCGGTGTCCGGACTTCCCGCTCTAGACCATCACGTCACGGGGTCACCAAGCTGTTGGAGTCTACCGGACCAGGTCCGTCCTCCGCGCAGATCGTTTGGATATGGCCAGAGCGGGGTCGCCGTCCGGATCTGCCGATGACCTTTCTTAGTTCTGAGGGGAAAGGAATTGTGTCCTAGACACTATTCTCTGTTAGCTGTACAAAAACTAGACTTTGCACTCCAATGAATTGTTTCTACAAATAAGCACTTTATTACACAGTTCAACAAAGATATATCAATCCGTACTATACCACAAAGCGCTTTGGACTCCTTCTTGAGTTCCCACCGTGACAGGCTCGTCAGTGTGAGGTCCCAGTTGAAGTGAGTGCCGAAATCTGAATATATCTTTTTCTTTATAGTGTTTGCTGTGAAGCCCCCACCTTTGGTGCTCTCTGTGCTGCAGTCTACCTTTTCTGCCCAGCAACACACAGTTTTAGCCAAGGTCAGGCCAGGGCCATACTGGTGAGGATCAGGGCCCCACATCTCGTCCTTGAAGATAACAGGATGTAGCCGGCCAGCAGTAAACTTTAACAGCAGTAAACTTTAACAGCAGTAAACTTTAACACGTTATTTTTCCACTCAGACAGCTCAATGTTTCCTATAACAGGATTTACTATATCTTATTCACAGTTACTTTTTCCTTATCTTTATCCTTCACCTTTGAATACCAGTTCTTAACAATGCGTTGCATCCTCAATTTTCTATATTACTGCACAGGGCTTCTTTTTCATCAATGAATACATGCAGTAAATACATATGAACTCCCTTTTTATTATTTAGAAAGTGCTTCAGAAATAACATAAATGTCTTGACATTCATTATAAACCAAATTAAATCAATTGTATAGCTCTAGCCTCCCTATATCTGTGTGAAATTGCTCCATCCTCAAAAACGAATGCTTCTGCAGCTTCTAGCAACGTCTTCTGCTCAAAGAAGCACACCGAAGGTCCTGAATGTGGCATCACATGACTTGAGTCTGAACACAGCAGACAACAGGAGTATTGCAACAGCATACAAACTAAAATAGTGCATGTGGGTGCTCACTCACATTCTCTATCTTACTGTTACATAAATCCCATGATTGTAAGAGATTAAGTTAGCTTCATATCTCAATCAGTGAATAATAAAGTTTCTATCGGGTCACTATCAGCCTGTCACTCATTGTTTTCAGGGGGGGCGGGGCTTAGAGGAACAGAGGAGACGGAGATCGCGGAAGCTTTCCTCCTGCCTTCACAAACTGTACACACGTATCGTCTGAAAATAGCAAGAGGGCATTCATACTCTGCAATCCAAGACTTGACTAAATCCACCAAAAACCTGACATGATTGTAACGCGAATATTTTTAAAACACAAATCCCTGTCTGTGTCTCTGAGCCGCAGCGACACGGACTGATCCAGAGCGGGTCCTTCTGCTGTCGGTTCTGGACTGGTGTTCTTGTGTTGGTGGATAAAGCCGACGTGTTTGGAGTCGCTGTCACGTCTGTTCCCTGATCTCTGCGGCACCGACCGATTTGATATTCAAGTGACAGAAAAGAAAACGTTATAGTAAAGCCGCGGCCGTAAAATCAGGAAGCAACGTTACTACGCTATAATCGATGATGTTCTGTCACTGCATCGATGCAGAATCGACCGCATCGTAGAAACGGTTAATTTCAACACCCCTGGTATTAAATGTCAATCAATGCCTTAATTGTTTAAAATGTTTCTTGTTGAAACCTGCAGAAAGCCTAAAACTGTTTTAACGGTTTTGTTATAAACACAGCATTATCATCTGAAACGGAAAAATATGACACGAAACTAAACAACTTTCTTCTCTCTCTCTCTTCTCTCTCTCCTCCAGCATGCAGGTGAGTTGGGTCATCAGTGGGGTCAAAGGTCGGCTCAGGCTGCCAGCTCCTCTCTGAACTATTGGTGGGAAAGATATGAGGAGTTTGTCGGGATCAACGAGGTCCGAGTGGCTCAAACCAGAGTCAATGAGGTCAGTGTGAAGCTGCGTGTCTTATTGCTGCCCTGCGTTTTAGACTTATTCAATTCACGGCTTTCGTCATGTGCTCAGCAGCTACAGTGCAGGTGTGGCAATGCAGAGCAACATGAATATATATATATAGAGGACATGGAGTAAATAAGACGGATAAAAGAGTGCAAGAGAATACAAATAAAATAGAAATAGTGCAAGGAGAGTCTTTATATAAGTAAATTGAATGTGATATATTAGATAAATAATGTGTACGTTGCAAACAGATGTTATTGATTTCTTTAAAGCAGGGGGTCTTAAAAAGTATTAAAAGTTGATAAATCAATTTAGCGAAAATGAAGGCTATTAAACAGCATTTTCAAAGGTATTACATGTTGTAGCTTGTTTTCAATAAGTGTATAAATAGTCCAGAGAGGTTGTGTTCTACAGTCTGCCTGAATGTAGTCATGGCGTAGGTGTGTAGTGTGATTCTGTGGAGTTTATTGATGGCATCCCGTTGGGTTTGACGTCATCTGAACAGGACATCGCACGCTCACTGCTCGATAGAGGTCCATTTACGCCGGTTGCTAAGCAACATCGTTATGGGGAAATGCAAGTTAGCGTCCAAATGGTTGGAAGATAAGGAGAAAGGACGATCAATACTGTATATAGTCAATGTGAGGTAAAGTGTGTCGCCAAGGTAACCGGTTAGAACTCCAAGTGGCCATGAGGTCTTAAGATGTATGGAAAGGTCTTAAAAGGTTTTACATGTGACTTCAGGATTCCTGCATAGACCCTGGAAAGAGTTCAGGTGTTTAATCGTCTTGTGGGATGAAGCTGTCTCTGAGTCCGGTGGTTTTAGACCTGAACAAGGAAGCAGCTTTAGCCTCAAACTAAAGCTGCTGTGGTGTTCTAACTCCGGTGGGGATCTGGCGGTTGTGTTGCTGTTTTCCGTGATGAATCGGTAGGCTCGTTATCCGGTGCAGAATGAATACACATCTACACGTCAACTCACTGCCTGATCAGACAGACATTGCGTTACTCACACTTGAGCTAAAGCAAAAACCATATGACCTTCTGGGGTCAGTCCCAATCAGGTGAAAACACACCTGAAATACCTTTAGCCCGAAGCGATAGGACTGCGACACACAATTGTGAAAAGCTCAACGTAAATACATGAGAGGAACACCTGCGTCACTTCCGGGCAAAAAGTACGGCTCCGCCCACTTTTGGGGGAAAACAACGCAGTCATTTGAACGGCGGTCAATTCAAATTATGAAGTTTTTGCCAATCTGATTAGAAATGTAAGAAAACCGTGGATTTGTGGATCTTCAAAGAGCCCTGTCACGACGGCCAGTCAGTTACATTAACTCATTGGAAATCGACGATCGGGCTCGATGTATGGTTAAATATAGCAGCAGGCGATCAATGGTCATAGATGAGAGTAACATCTACGTCACTTTACGGCCCTGCCCACTTCTGGGGGAAACAACGCTGTCATTTGAACGGCGATCGAGCCTGAAGTCCTTTTGTTCTTAGAGGAAGTTCAGAAACACGTAACTCTGGATGTGTTTTAATGTTTGAGGAGCAATAAACGACACAGTAGCTTGTTGGCGTGTTAAAACTATTATTTTCCTTCTCGCTCATGAGAGTAACAGCTGGCGAAATGACGGCCTCGCCTACTGATTTTAATGTAATCATACATCGAGCCCGATCGGCGATTTCAAATGATTGAATGTAACTGTTTGCCTGTCTGGCCGTCGTAACCGGGCTCTTTGAAGATCCACACATCCACGGTTTTCTTACATTTCAGATCGGATTGGCAAAAACTTCAGAATTTGAATCGACCGCCGTCAAATGACTGCTTTGTTTCCCCCAAAAGTGGGCGGGCCGTCATTTCTGCCCGGAAGTGACGTAGGTGTTGCTCTCATCTATATGAGCTCCATTCAAATGTCTCTTACAGTTACTATGGACACATTATGGCATCGTGGTGTTTTGGTCGGTTTTATCCAAATAGTCCCTGATCTTACTCCGGTGCTGTGGCTTCTGACTCACTTCCTTTTGTTTCCCAAACAAAGCTGTATCGCTGCATCCCTTCATATTGAGGTTTCAGTTTCAGACGTGCAGTGTTCAAACATGAACGCTCAACATAAAACTGGCATAATAGATGTGGGAACAATACAGCTCCCACAGATGAGAGAGGTCCTGAGCGTACCACGACGTGTGTCTGTTCCAGGCGGAGTCAGCGTTCATGGTGTCCAGAGGGATGGTGCGCGAGGCTCACGGCAGCCTGGAGGTTCTGCAGGTCCGTCTGAAAGAGGTCCGAGACCGCCTGGACCGGGTCTCCAGAGAAGAGGCTCACTACCTGGAGCTCGCCACGCAGGAGCACAGACTGCTGCAGGTGAGCTGAACGTGCAAATAAACGCAGCTGGAGACTAACCAATAAGGTAGTCGTTTTTTAAGTTAACTTTTGATTTGATTTATTTCGAACGGGTAATACAATAAGACAAAAAATAATAATACAATTATGATACTGTACAAAGTAAGTAGAGTCAAATTGATAAACCAAAATATTACTGACTTACAAATGATATATAAACAAATGATCTGCCTAATTCGACATCCAAAAGGCGTGGGAAGAAGTTTACACTTATTTAATTCCCTTCTCCCAAAAACTAAATTACTAACATTTTGAATATGGTTAATCTATTTGGAGAATTGTAAGCTGTACTCTGCTCTGCTTGTGCTTTTATTGTATTTGTGTTAAATTTGTTAATTTGCATTATTAATTAATGAATTAGTAATTATATTCTTGGTCTGTACTTAAAACTGATTTCTAGAAACTGCATACTTTTTGTTTGCATTATCTTGTTATCTGCCATATGGCTAATGTCGGGGAATGTTCGTTTGTGTGATAAATGTAAAAAATCAATAAATACATGTTTACAATTTTTGAAACCCATTTTTTAAGCTTGTTAATAATGTCCCCTTCCCCCCGATAGGAGGAGCGTCGTCTCCGAACGGCGTACGAGAACGCAGAGGGGTCGGAGCGGGAAAAGTTCGCCTTGTTCTCTGCGGGCGTTCGGGCGAGTCACGAGAAGGAGAGAACGAGAGCGGAGAGAACCAAGAACTGGTCCATCATCGGGTCGGTGCTCGGAGCGCTGATCGGGGTCATGGGCTCAACGTACATCAACAGAGTCCGCCTGCAGGTGAGGAGCAACGTCTATTATTACAATCCATTTGTTTAAAGGTCCCCTGCTACGCAACATCCTCTTCTCCATGTCTCTACCACATCAACATGTGTCCCCTCTTCTTCATGTCTCTTCTACATCAACATGTGTCCCCTCTTCTTCATGTCTCTTCTACATCAACATGTGTCCCCTCTTCTTCATGTCTCTTCTACATCAACATGTGTCCCCTCTTCTTCATGTCTCTTCTACATCAACATGTGTCCCCTCTTCTTCATGTCTCTTCTACATCAACATGTGTCCCCTCTTCTTCATGTCTCTTCTACATCAACATGTGTCCCCTCTTCTTCATGTCTCCTCTACATCAACATGTGTCCCCTCTTCTTCATGTCTCTTCTGCATCAACATGTGTCCCCTCTTCTTCATGTCTCTTCTACATCAACATGTGTCCCCTCTTCTCCATGTCTCTTCTACATCAACATGTGTCCCCTCTTCTCCATGTCTCTTCTACATCAACATGTGTCCCCTCTTCTTCATGTCTCTTCTACATCAACATGTGTCCCCTCTTCTTCATGTCTCTTCTACATCAACATGTGTCCCCTCTTCTCCATGTCTCTTCTACATCAACATGTGTCCCCTCTTCATCATGTCTCTTCTACATCAGCATGTGTCCCCTCTTCTTCATGTCTCTTCTACATCAACATGTGTCCCCCTCTTCATCATGTCTCTTCTACATCAACATGTGTCCCCTCTTCTTCATGTCTCTTCTGCATCAACATGTGTCCCCTCTTCTCCATGTCTCTTCTACATCAACATGTGTCCCCTCTTCTTCATGTCTCTTCTACATCAACATGTGTCCCCTCTTCTTCAGGTCTCTTCTACATCAACATGTGTCCCCTCTTCTTCATGTCTCTTCTACATCAACATGTGTCCCCTCTTCTTCATGTCTCTACATCAACATGTGTCCCCTCTTCTTCATGTCTCTTCTACATCAACATGTGTCCCCTCTTCTTCATGTCTCTTCTACATCAACATGTGTCCCCTCTTCTTTTTGTCTCTTCTACATCAACATGTGTCCCCTCTTCTTCATGTCTCTTCTACATCAACATGTGTCCCCTCTTCTTTTTGTCTCTTCTACATCAACATGTGTCCCCTCTTCTTCATGTCTCTTCTACATCAACATGTGTCCCCTCTTCTTCGTGTCTCTTCTACATCAACATGTGTCCCCTCTTCTTCATGTCTCTTCGACATCACCATGTGTCCCCTCTTCTTCACGTCTCTTCTACATCAACATGTGTCCCCTCTTCTCCATGTCTCTTCTACATCAACATGTGTCCCCTCTTCTTCATGTCTCTTCTACATCAACATGTGTCCCCTCTTCTTCATGTCTCTTCTACATCAACATGTGTCCCCTCTTCATCATGTCTCTTCTACATCAGCATGTGTCCCCTCTTCATCATGTCTCTTCTACATCAGCATGTGTCCCCTCTTCTTCATGTCTCTTCTACATCAGCATGTGTCCCCTCTTCTTCATGTCTCTTCTACATCAACATGTGTCCCCTCTTCTTCACGTCTCTTCTACATCAACATGTGTCCCCTCTTCATCATGTCTCTTCTACATCAGCATGTGTCCCCTCTTCTTCATGTCTCTTCTACATCAACATGTGTCCCCTCTTCTTCACGTCTCTTCTACATCAACATGTGTCCCCTCTTCATCATGTCTCTTCTACATCAGCATGTGTCCCCTCTTCTTCACGTCTCTTCTACATCAGCATGTGTCCCCTCTTCTTCATGTCTCTTCTACATCAACATGTGTCCCCTCTTCTTCATGTCTCTTCTACATCAACATGTTTTGATTCACTCAGAGTCCAGGCTTGGCTCACAGATTGTTCTGATTTATTTACTTTATGACAGGATTGTTTCCTTCTGCATACATTTTGATTTCTATATTAAATATGCTTGTATTTAGAGATGTATCAGCTAGAGATTTTTTTTAAGTCTTGTTAGTGCAATTTATGGCTCACCAAACGTAATGTCAACACGGAGAGAGATACATAAAACACAGACATTAGTTGAGATTAATTATTATTCAGTTGCGCAACAACAATAATAATCTGGAGTACAACATCACCTGCCAATCGCGGAAATGCCCCCCAACAGTAGCAACAATCAAACAGCACATACAGATGTAGCACTCCAGATCAGACTCAAATGGGTGTGTCCCAGTCAAAAGCCCAGCGGATGCCAGTGGCTGGGGGTGTTGCCAAATTGCTAGAGGGCGTTGCCCAATTTCCCCATTTGTTCAATTACAGGATTTACCCATGAGATGGCGCTTCATTCACAAAATACACAATGGGCGTTGTAGAAACATCAATATTTTAGATCAAATAAAGTATATAGTTTGCTTTATGCAGTATATTTCTTGTAATATTGTACAGTAGATTGAAGTAAATCAACTTATACATTAAGATAAGATAAAATGGACCTTTATTAATCCCGTGGGGAAATTCAGTAGTTCAAACAGCAACAGGGTGAGAGTGAAAAACAGGACAGCACAGATTCACACAGATTAATAAAATCAAAAAATAAGATGAGCGATACAAATAATAATAATGAGAGACTATGAAATAAGAAATGAATAAAACTAAAATGTAATTATCATATCATATATTATAATGTATTGTATTATTAAGTAATATCATACATTAACCCCATTATAGCAGATGCCACATTGAATGGATGAACACATGTATGCATCAATAATTACAACAGAGTATTTCTAAATACAAGTTGTAAAAATACTTATATGTATTTAATATTAACCCTTTGGAGTCGACCGTCACGCCGGCGTGATCAGATCACATGACCTGTTCAAGCCGGTGCCGCATAAAAACAACAGTCCGGACAACATTGCCGTGTTTCTGTCGAAAGTACTGGCTCGAAACTACTGTATATCCCAGTCTTTGTTTCATGCAAAAAGACCCAGTAAACACGGAGATACGATGATATAAAGTTAATACATTTCAAAAGTATGAAATATGGAAGCACATATTTGAATATCTTCGCTGTATTTGATCATTTTACGAAACGGAAAATACTGGAAACTGTAGATCCTGCTCAACAGGATGTGTATGTGTATTTCTGTCGAAAGTACTGGCTCGAAACTATATGCCAGTCTTTGTTTCATGCAAAAATACCCAATAAACACGGACATACGATGATGTATGTATAGCCACTGCAATGAACACACACACGTTTTCCCTAACCATGTTTAACACACACACATTTGATCATGCAGCCTAGGGAGCCTACCACACAAAGGTCACATGTTTGTCTCTCTGAAAGCTGTACTTGTATATGTTTGAACGTCATCATCTCACGACATCCTTAGGAGTAGTTAACTAACAAAGGTTAACTGTTTTTATAACCTGAGACCTTCTCTGAACTTCCTCTACCCTCGATGTCAGCTCACTTAAAATGAATACATCTATTGATAATTCAGAACGAGCATTGTGTCTCTAACTGTGTGTAACTCAGTAACACGCATCATATGGAATACCATGTGACCTTAATGAATATGCCAGAAATACGCTGTGATAAGGATTATTATGCTTATCTGCTGATTCCCTTCTTTTTTTTTTAACGTTTAGTCGACTATCTGGGGGCATCCCGAGAAAACGGCTTGAGACTGCTTGAGTGGTGCATCTCTAGTAAAGCAGATCTCAAGGACTTTGTATTTGTTGTTTCCACTGACACTTCTTCCTCCTCTCCTCTGTCTGCAGGAGCTGAAGAACCTGCTGCTGGAGGCTCAGAAAGGTCCGGAGAGTCTTCAGGAAGCTCTCAAAGTCCAGGCAGGAAATCACCGCCTGCAGCAGGACGAGTTTCGCTCGCTCATCGACAGCCTGAGACTCGCTCTGAGCGACGCTTTCTCTCCGCGGGACGTCGTCCTCCTGCAGGACAGCAAACACACGACATCAGACCCTCCCTCCGTGCCTCTCTCGGCCCTGAAGGAGCTCCACATCAGCAGCAAGAGGACGGAGACACTGCTGGAGAAGCTGCTGCCTCAGCTGGGGAACATGGAGGAAGGGATGGGGAGGATGGAGGGGCGGATGATGGTGGTGAAGAAGCTCCTGGAGGACACACACACTGAGACACACACCAAACCACACACTGAACCACAGGCTGAACCACACACTGAGACACACACTGAACCACAGGCGCTGTTAGAAACAACAAAGGAAACGGAGAGAAAGGACCGATGGGAGTCTGAGGTGCTGGTGAGGCGTCTGGAGGAGACTCAGAGAACTCTGGGAGAACGGATCAGGACAAATAATGTTTATAACGCCGTGTTTACGTTCAGCGCCACCGCCATCACCGTGGCGGCCGTCTACCTGCTGCTCAGAGGGAGCGCTTAGAGACGCTCACATGCACCGGGACCTGTTATATCGTAGGATTGAATTGACTTTTTATTGGCATTGAGTGTCAAACATTGTCACCGCATATTGTACATCGCATCTTCACACGAAGGACATGCATCTGTTCGTGGTTGTTTTCAGCAATGACACATCATGACACAAAAAACACAGATGAGAAAGAAATGAAGATCAAATAAAAGAACAGTGAACAATTGGGGAGCGGACATGTCTTCACAACCGAGTCCACTTCTCCCAGTTTGTAGTAAATCGCTCCGATGTGTGATATTTATGGTCAGAAAGTTCAATAAGTATTTGTCCACCAGGTCTGTGGCAAATTCCCAAAGTATAAAATCTTTCATCTCTAGAGGTATTGTGTCTTTGAATACGTCTTGTAAGGCTATTTGATGTCAGATTGAGTATGAAATGTCTCGTATCACAACATTTTAGTTTCCAAACAACGCTGCACAGCAACAAGTAATAGACCCTTTAAAAGCAACACATGTGTAGAACGCTGGATAAGACGTGAAGTGAAAGTATTCCAACACATCCGACAAATAAATCAGACGATAATAATCCTGTTAAAGTCAAAACAGCTCCAACAGGGACACTGAGAAGGATCCTGGCTCAATATATCAACACATATCAACTCAAGGAACAAGGAAACAGACATTTATTATTACATTACAACCACAGTCAGACCCTTTGAGAGAGGTGAGACATGCACTGGGACTCATTATACGATACCGTGATACTTTAGTGTCAGATCAAGTATGAAATGTCTCAGCAGCTCCATTTGCAATATCAACAAGGACACATGAACACAAGGAAACAGACATTTAACAGATCATTACAACCACTAAAAACAACATGTTGAAGACCCTTTAACGTACGTTTGATCCGGGATTAAACTCTGAATTTAATTTTAGGGTCGACTGGTGCACAGAATAAATTGGTGCTAGTGTTGTCTCAATTCAGACACTTCTCTTGCGACTCTGTATGTCGTAAACTGTGAACACTTGTCCTCACAGGAAGTGACGATGGCTGCTATTAGCTAGCTAGTTAGCATCGTTAGGGATCCAAATCATTACAGACCGCTTAATCAACCCCAGAAAATCATCGGTGGCTTTTTTACGAGTCTAGTACAGTGTACATTTGCTATATAGTGAAAACACACTAATACGTTTTATTTGCACTTCTGTTGCGTATCCAATATGGCGGCTGTTGAGTGTTAGAAGTGTCCAGCGTTAAACATGTTTGACCGTTAGGAGAGCTTCTTCAGGTACTCAAGTGCACTGCCTTTTGCCAAACTTTGGATTTGAATGCACTCAAAACAGAAGAAGGCAGATTGAGTAATTAGATTTCTGTAATAATCTGATTACAGGTGTTTTTCTGCTGCTGCTGTTTCCTGCACTTCGCATTGCCTCCACATATGTATCGGATCTCAAGATGAATTGTAAGCTAACGGGAGTTTAGTGCTAATTCAAGCTGTGCTGCATTCAATGACACTGTGTCCTAACGTTAAAGAAATACAAACCTTCACGTTGCAGCTTTCAACACCAGAACTACCTTTTTAGATATGTCACGTTAACTAGATGAAAGTGAGCATAATATACAAATAAAACATGAAGGTACATCATTAACTCGCTCTAAAGTGAATCACGGTGTATTTCCTCTGCTTTGGGGCCACGATAACGTTATTTCTCCAACGAGACGTTATCAGACACTTGGACGAACAAACCGCTATGACTTGTCGGTCAGCGTAAACAATTAAAAAAGTATTATTCCAGAGTGAAAACGTAGAAAAATGGGATTTAGGTTTTGCCGATTTTAACCTCCTGTACTTGAATGTGTTTTCATGATGATGATGACGATGATGATGATGATCACTGCACTTATTGTTTCTTTAATAAAGGACCAAATGAGTGACTGATGAAGAGAGATGCACACATTCAGTATAGACAGACGTTTTGTGTTATTGATGAATCTAAATATTTTTTCCATTTAAAATGTTAATGTTAGCTTTATAACGGATTGAGGAATCAATACGTCGATCAGAAGAAAACGAATGGACATCTAATTTGATTATCAACTAATCACTAATGTCCTTGGTTTTTCTCTGTTTTATATCAACATAAAGGGAATACTTTATTTAAATACATACATTAAGACTTTGAGAAACTGTGAAGGGGACATTTTCAGACCAAATCATATGAAAGTAATTGCAGTTTTTCAGCAAAGAAGGTAATCGGTTTTCTGCCATATGAGACAAAGAAAAACAGCAAATCTTCACCGATAGAATAGGGACGTATTTATATAACAAATGACCAGAGGAGGGAGAAGTACTCAGATCTGGTACTTTAGTAAAAGTAGAAGTACTCAGATCTTGTTCTTGAGTAAAAGTAGAAGTACTCAGGTCTTGTACTTGAGTAAAAGTAGAAGTACTCAGATCTTGTACTTGAGTAAAAGTAGAAGTACCCAGATCTTGTACTTGAGTAAAAGTAGAAGTACTCAGATCTTGTTCTTGAGTAAAAGTAGAAGTACTCGGATCTTGTACTTGAGTAAAAGTAGAAGTACTCAGATATTGTACTTGAGTAAAAGTAGAAGTACTCAGATCTTGTTCTTGAGTAAAAGTAGAAGTACTCAGATCTTGTACTTGAGTAAAAGTAGAAGTACCCAGATCTTGTACTTTAGTAGAAGTACTCAGATCTTGTACTTGAGTAAAAGTAGAAGTACTCAGATCTTGTACTTGAGTAAAAGTAGAAGTACTCAGATCTTGTTCTTGAGTAAAAGTGCAAGTACTCAGATACTGTACTTGAGTAAAAGTAGAAGTACTCAGATATTGTACTTGAGTAAAAGTAGAAGTACTCAGATCTTGTACTTGAGTAAAAGTAGAAGAACTCAGATCTTGTACTTGAGTTAAAGTAGAAGTACTCAGATCTTGTACTTGAGTAAAAGTAGAAGTACTCAGATCTTGTACTTGAGTTAAAGTAGAAGTACTCAGATCTTGTACTTGAGTAAAAGTAGAAGTACTCAGGTCTTGTACTTAAGTAAAAGTAGAAGTACCAGAGTGTAGGAATACTCTGTTACAGTAAAAGTCCTGCATTCATAATGTTACTCAAGTGAAAGTATAAAAGTATTCTCATCTAAATATAGTGAAAGACAGTAAAAGTAGTCGTTGTGCAGATTGGTCCATTTCAGAATAATATATATGATATGTTTTATAATGATTGATCATGAAAGTGTTCTCAAAGCTGGTGAAGGTGCAGCTAGTCTGAAGTACTTTGTAGACTGCAGGGTAGCTGGTGAAGGTGCAGCTAGTCTGAAGTACTTTGTAGACTGCAGGGTAGCTGGTGAAGGTGCAGCTAGTCTGAAGTACTTTGTAGACTGCAGGGTAGCTGGTGGAGGTGCAGCTAGTCTGAAGTACTTTGTAGACTGCAGGGTAGCTGGTGGAGGTGCAGCTAGTCTGAAGTACTTTGTAGACTGCAGGGTAGCTGGTGGATTCACTCCAGGTGGAACTAAAGTCTGATTTAACACTTGGTTAGATTTCACATAATTCATCCACATCTGTAAATTAACTAAAGGTATTAAATACATGTAGTGGAGTAAAAGTACACAGTAGCACAAAATGGTACAGTATTTGATCAAATGTACTTAGTTACTTTAGGACCAAGGGTTCCCAACCTTTATTGTGCCAAGGACCGGCAGATACATTAAAAAAAAATCGCGGACCCGGTTGTCAATTTTAACTGATTTTAATATTTACTCACCAGCAGATAGCAACAGAGGCTAATTGTATGTAACAGCCTGAACAAATACTAGAACAATATGCATCCAAAACATATTAACAACGTTTAAAAAAGAACCGGTGTCGTTTTTTTGGTTTTTCGGAAAAACGGAAAACCAAAAAACCGACGTTATTCAGTTTTTAAACCAAAACGGGAAAACAGATAAATCAACGTTTTGCTTTTGTTTGTATGATTTATGGATAATCCAGTGATGGGAAAACGAGGAGAAGGCGCATTATGAAGGAGGTGTGTGTGTGTGTGTGTGTGTGTGTGTGTGTGTGTGTGTGTGTGTGTGTGTGTGTGTGTTGTGTGTGTGTGTGTGGTGTGGTGTGTGTGTGTGTGTGTGTGTGTGTTGTGTGTGTGTGTGTGTGTGTGTGTGTGTGTGTGTGTGTGTGTGTGTGTGTGTGTGTGTGTGTGTGTGTGTGTGTGTGTGGCCTAGCATTACTATACTTGTGGGGACCTAAATCCAGTGTGCGAAATACGGGGGGATCCGGGGGAGCTCGACCCCCCCGATTAACACCTGAGCCCCCCTGAAAGCCTCAACAGCAAAATGTAGGGGGGGTCTGAAATTATAATATGTATTTGTCACTTGCAATGGTCACTAAAATGTTTTTAAGCTTACTATGTCCAGTATTCATAATTCAAAACATTTATTCACAAATATCTTCTATTTTGGCGTGATGACCAAGAGACACCCAGAGATGATGCTGATGATGCAGCAGCTAGCACAGCACTCGCTACCAGAACCGTTAGCGAGTCGGGGGCTCCTGTCACTCCCCAGAAGGAGGTGAAGTTGAGGCAGAGCACTCAGAAGACGCAGCAGTTGCGGAGGTAGCTGCTACTGCTAGTGACTTTCCACCGGCTGGTTGGACAACGAAGCAGGTGGGCGAATGGAAAGACCGCGACCCCCTGGCTTGACATTAAGGCTGGAAAGTTAGGATGCTTAGTGTGTAGGAAAGCAAAAACGTTGCTGCTAAAGGGACCGGTTTACACTAGGGATGCCAGCGATTATTCGATTATTCGAATATTCGTTACAGTCTCCATAATCGAATATTATTTTTAAAAATCGATTTTATTTATATATATATTTTTTATTATTTATATATATATATATTTTTTTTTTCTGGCTTAGTTTCAACCAAAATATATATAAATATATATATGCTAATAATAGTAATAGTATTAATAATTGTAAATGGCCATTGGTCACACCACCAGTTTGTTTTACTGTAAACTTGGAGGAAGCCTGCGCGCAGAGCAGACTGCTGCTGCAGCACGCTACACACCGACCCCGCCCCCCCTCTCCCTCACACGTGCGACTAAAGATGAACAAAGCGGCAGCCGGCAGGTAAAAAGAGTTCCTCTTCGTGGAACTACTTCGAACATACAAGTCCAAAGGAAGTTAAATGCAAGCTCTGCGAAAAGACGTGGTCTATCACAGCTCAACCTCAACAATGCGTTCGCATTTGAGTGCGAAGCACGCCAAAGAGGTTACAGAGAAAGACGCAGCACAGCCGGCCATTACCAACTTCACTTCAAGGCCACGTCGTTGTGATGACATGCTTGTTTGTTGGTTTGTACTGTTAAACATGTTCTAGTAAGAAAACAACGGAATTCCTTTTGTCTGAGTTTTTTTTTTGGGGGGCGAATAATAATCGATTATTCGCCCCCCCAAAAAAAAAACTCAGACAAAAGGAAGGGCTGCCGAATAATCGATGTTGATCATGGTCAGTTTCTGGCAACCCTAGTTTACACCTCGCGGAAGAATGGATCAATGGTGATGTTACTAGCCCTGATGCAAAACAGCTACGAAAGAAGATCTACAAACACAGGGACAGCCAGGCCCACGCGAGGTCAGTGGAAATAGTACAGATGAAAAGACAAAGAAACCCTCCCAAACTGTTTCATTGATGTACAGTCCGATTTACTCAAGAAAACAACAGTCTCATTTAGAACAGCTTACACCGTAGCAAAGGAAAGGCTATCTTATAAAAAGCTCAACCCCCTCATGACAATGCAGGAGCTGAATGGAGCCGAAGTTGGGAATATCCACAAATCTGACCATGCATGCGCAGAAATAATAAGTCACATTGCAAAGGAAATGCGCCGCAAGTTCGTCTCTAATGTGAAAGAAATGGATTTCAAAGGTATCAATCACAATTGATGAAAGTACCGTTCACGGTCGTCCCTATCTAATCATTTACGTAAGATGTGATGTCAGTGGTAAGGGGGATGTAGATAATGTGTTCCTGGATATAGTGGAACTTACAGATGGGGTCGATGCTGAATCAATTTATAATCAATGATGGCGAGTCTATATAAAGCTGGAATGGATGATGACTTTTTGAAGACGCAACCTAATAAGCATAGCCACCGATGGGGCTGCAGTGCTCACGGAAAAGCCAGTGGGCTTGTCGTCAGGCTCAAAAACAAGTTTCCGAACGTGCAGTCTGTACACTGCCTGGCGCACAGACTAGAACTGTCAGTCAAGATGCTCTTAAAGAAGTGGGTGGCACTAATCAGTTTGAGATATTTATTTCCACATTTATACTCACTCTACAATCAGTCAACCAGGAATTCCAGATTGCTGAAAGAAGCTCAACATGGAAATACTGAAAATAGGTCAAACTTTCACCATCACACGGGTGCCAGCAGCTTTAAAACAGTAAAAGCTGTATAGAAAGATTTCCCCGCACTAGCACTCCATTTTAAAACATCCAATGAGAACGCATCATGTAATTGATCTTGAGAGGCAAAAAATACTGTGTAAACAGATTTAGGCTAATCTGTTTTCCACAGTCACGTGTGGGGACTCGTCTCCCTTATGGGGACAAATTGGAGGTCCCCATAAGGGGAATCATTAATGTTAGGGTGAAGACTTGGTTAGGTTAGGCATGTGTTGGTTATGGTTAAGGTTAGGATAAGTCTCCATGAAATGCATGTAAGTCAATGTAATGTCCCCTGAAGTGATGTATACATGGTATGTATAGATATTATGATAGTGTCGTTCGTTCCGGTGCACGTCCGACAGCATTTAGCACTACATCGAGATTAAGATTAAACTAATTTATTTTGGGAACACCCGCATATACAGTATGCTACCTATGGAGTTAGCCAGATGTGTGTAAATTACTGTTCATGGTCATTTGAAAACAAATGTCGGTGTCGGACAGACACAGACACAAACACAAAGCTGAGCTGAGCAGAACACACACACACACACACACACACACACACACACACACACACACACACACACACACACACACACACACACCACACACACACACACACACACACACACACACACACACACACACACACACACACCACACACACACACACACACACACACACACACACACACACACACACACACACACACACACACACACACACACACATCATGCGCCTTGGTGACTGGACATCTCCTTCATAAACCAATTAAAAGGGGGAGTAATCGGGCAGTTCGATGTGTGTGTAGAGGTGTGTGTGGTTAACACGTAGCAGCCTGCAGTCCCCTCGCTGTTCTGATGAAGGTACAACACAGCGAAGGCGGTGCGTAAAAAGGCACAGCTCTCGGCGCGCTGGTGCTGCACTTCTCAGAAGCGGAGTTACACGTCCCGCTGCCTCCTGATGCTGCCTGCAGCCTTTCATGAAGTGAAGGAGGTTTTCCTTCTATAGAACAGCTGCGGGCAGAAGATACCTTGAGGGTCCCGGACATGAATTCATAGATCAATGCAGACTGTTTACTCTCCTGTTTTGCCTACCCGGTGCTTAAACAAAGGCAAGGCAAGTTTATTTATATAAGTTTAATAATATGACTGGTATAGGTGCGCACATTAAACACTTTTTGAAAAAAATATTATGATAAAATATTTTTATATATAATTCTGCAAATATTACGATAAACTCACAACTATTTCGCGGCCCGGCAGTAACACCTGCTTTAGACCATGCAAATGACCTGCATGACCAATACATTACCACATTCATCACCACTAATTTAAAGCATTACATTGTAGTTTTACAGATTTGATCAATGACCACTTTCAGAAAGAGTGGTGTGTTTCCCGCAGCAGAACATGTGACATGAAGTGGAACTGCTGATTTCACGTCTGCTCACATTCTGCTAATGTCAGGACAATAAAGCTCTGTGAACGTGCACATTTTAAACATTTGTATTTGTGAGATATCCATTCATGCCATCTGTGCACATTTAAATAATGTATTTGCACGTGTTGTAAAGGTTATCTATTGTTATTGTTGCGACAGGTGAAACTCACACACAGTGACACACAACACTGAGCGAACAGGACACACTATACTCAAAATACATAATTCATCAGTGCAGGTGTGTGTCTGTCATTTAAAGGGGCACTCGCACAAATTCACTCTACTAATTCTTCTCTACAAAAAAACCTGTAGGAGGGTCATTCCAGAATTGGTACTGATAGTGGTGATTTATTTTGGAATTCTTAGCGTGCACTTCCTGTACTGACAGTGGAGGTGTCCTGAGAGTGGAGGTCTGCACCGGAACATGTCCTGAGAGTGGAGGTCTGTAGGCAGACCCCTCTCGAATTGGAGGATAATTTAGACAGCAACATTTTTGAAAAATTAACCTTTTATTTAAAACATTTTTTTTATGTATTTAGGAAAAACAGATAATAAACCATCAAAAAAAGTGATTTGCCCAGCTAGGCATCAAATGTATATTTTCCAATGAAGAATTACCCCCGTTACTCTAATTATAGTAACAGGGTTGAAAATCAATGCTAATTTGAGCTTTAACCTCAGGAATTATTGCTAGATGTAGCATGTAATGCTACTTTCAAGGCAAGGACACACTTGGATATCTATTGCAAGAAAGATAACTTTGAAATGAATATGCTTTATTCTGATAATATCAGTAACAGGGTTGAGTGGGTCAGAGTGCCACACTCTTTTAAGACTGAAAAGATTGTAAAAATATGAAAAATAGAGGACTTAGTTGAGGGTTGCGTTCGGATAGTTTAAAAATCAGCTCCTAAGTTCTAACCCTATCGTCTATTCCTTGACCTCTGAGTGAAACGTCACGGGGTTAAGGGATAGTGGATAGGAGAATTCAAAAGGACTTAGGAGAAGAGGACTGCGGTACTTTAGAGAATCCGAATGCACTTTTCCCTATCCGACGTGTTTATGATGCGCCAGCGGACGTCCTGAATGTGCGTGGGGAAACCATGGAAACTACAGTTTTCTATACAGCGGACTACAACATGGATGTTTAATAAGAACGAGGGACTACTGTAAACTCATAGAGACTCTGCTCCGTGCTCTGATGCTGCTGCTTTGCTTTATGAACGTGGACAACAGAGAAACATATTCTTCAGGACCAAAGTTGGAATTGAAATAAAAAAGGAAAGTGAAACTTATGCTCGTCCCCCTCTCCCTCCGGTCCACATTAATACCAATTAATACGTATGATTGATGGAAAGATAAATCAATACAGATGTATTTATTATAAACGTTAGTCCTTACCATCTATCACTGTGTATATCACCATTCAAACATCTTTTAGAAGTTGAACAAACCCCACACAGCTCAGTGAAGACTGTGAGATGTTGACTTTATTTGATCATTTCAGTAAAAACTAACGTTCATATTTCTCTTTTTGATTATAATACTGATCAACGTTCAAAACAAAGCACTTTGGCAACTTACCACATACGTTTTAAAATGCTTAATAAGCACCGTAACTTTCATGATATAATTTCTCCGTCATAATCGTTTGTGTCCGTGAACGACCGACTGTTGTGTGACGTCAAATGCTGCGGCTGCAAGGCATTGTGGGGCAGCATGTTCTCCTCTCCTTTCGGTTAGGGAGGTCCAGTGGTTCCTAAGCTAAAGGAGGTTATAAAGGAAGTTTGAAACCTCCTTTCCTATCATCTAGAGCAGTGGTTCCCAAACGGTGTGCCGCGGCACACTGGTGTGCCGTGAGGCAAGTCCGGGTGTGCCGTGGGATTTTGTGACAACCATACGTTATTATTGCAATATACAACTACACAAAAATTAAAAAAAATTAATTTACTATATCAGTACTTTGTAGGTTTATATGTACGTAATCTGCGCGACTTGCGCGTCCACATCTCCATGTGCAGTGCTGCATACACATGGCTGAGTCAGCGATAACTCTCGAGGGGTGGAGGTATGCCCATTACTTTGAGTTCATCCGAAGAATAGTCAGGAATGTGACGGTGAGGTGCAACTGTGTCCAGGCCAGAAGCTGTTTATTCACTGCTGTGAACACCACGTCACACCTCAACAAGCACCTGCAAAGAACACATGCTAAGGTGGAGCTACCGCACACGCTATTTGTTGTTTGTTTATATCACACACGTAGTCTGTTTTTTCTTCTCTGTCTTCGGTTGTTGCGTGTTTTGAATGACGAATACACACTACCGCCACCTGCTGGTAAGGAGAGTTATTGCCACTCACGCATGCGCAGTTCGTACGTGCTCGGCTGAAGTCTTTGCGGTGTCTGGTTCCAGTGCAACACATGGCCAACACGCAGGAGAACACGCCGACGCAACAGAGTGAGCAGAGATAGACTGCACAACATATACAGATAGCAGGAGACAGAGAACAGCCATGGTCAGATAGGAAAACATTCAGGATCTGGATCAGTCTTATGCGACAATGGAAACTGAACTAAAGAGAACATTTGAAACTTTAGCAGTCTGCGTGATCTGCTTGCAGGGAGGGGCGGGCTGGCCCTGCGAGTAAAGTAACGAGTAAAGTAACGAGTAAAGTAACGAGTTACTTTATGTAGAGAGTAACGAAGTAGTGTAATATATTACTTTTTTACTTTTTTAAAGTAATATGTAATATATTACTTTTTTTTAGTAACGACCCCATCTCTGCTGAAATGTTACATTTATAATTTGTAGTTCAGGACCATGGACAATGCAGCTTCCTTGCATTGACAGTTCTCTGTGCTGAATTTCCTTTGTCTCATTTTTAATGTTGTGACCTGTCTGGTTTAAATGAGTGTGTTGCTGCTTTGATGAAGCCTAATTTGATAACGTTTGTCAAATTAATTTCTGAAATATTTCGTTAATAAATATTTCATGAGTAATATAGTTGTCTTTGTCACATTTTATTTGGCATTAGTAAATAATTATGCACATTTACAGATATCTTTACATGATATCAGTGATAACACGTGTTATAAGGGCTATTTTGCACAATAGGTGTGCCTTGAGATTTTTACTTGTCCTTTGGTGTGCCTTGGGCACAACAAGTTTGGGAACCACTGATCTAGAGAATTCGAACGGCACTTATCATGGCTGCCACTGAGGACTTCTGGGTCATTTCACTCGGTTAGGAAGGTTCCTAAGCTAAATGGACTATTCGACTGCAGCCTTGGTCTACCCATGGCACTAGCACATGGCTTGCTGATGTCACTTCCACTGTGTCATCTGACATACAGTTTTTTCACTTCCTCTGCCAATCTAAAAAGGTTTGGGTAACAGGGTTGAACGCATGTTGAGGGACACCATTCTGTGCAACATACTGTTATTTAAAATATGTTTATGATTTAACAAATAGATTTTACCATTACAAGAGACATATATCAATAGAATAATACCAAACAAAGTAAATAAAATCCCTATTTTAAATGTTATATTTGGCATGCAAGTTGGTCACCAAGAAGCGGGGGACAAGAAAAGAAAGCCATTTAAGGGGATGTTCGAGAGCTATTTGATCATTAAAATAATATTTTGAAACCACTTTTTCTACAACTTTATATACATTTTGTCTCAAGACAAGTATGTTTAACACAACAAGTGCATGTTTTCGCATTTTGGGCATGGATTATTAGATTTTATATATGGGGGGACATGAATTGTCCTCCAATTCTGGAATGACCCAGGACACGTTAGATTCCTGTTTTGAATAGTGTGTCAATGGGATTCATTACATTTCAAAATGCTGTTTGACGCTCTGCGTAAACTTCGCGCACTGCCACTCCAACATCCAATCACAGAGCTTGAGGACAAATCACGGGGTTTGTCAAGCAAAGCAAATGGTGTAGTCCCAAACGATAGCTGAGGATTCTGGGTAGTGTAGTGTCTTTGACCATCCGAAACTCTGAACAAATATTTGTTTCTCCGAATCGAAGGGTAAAATTACAAAAGCATTGTACACAATTTAAACCAATCAATTTTGTGTAATCAACAAGGATAATCTGGTGTTTTTGAGTTGATGAGTAGTGCAGATATCACTGTCAAATCAATCGACAGTCAAGAGAATACTTACTTCCGGGTGTAAAATCCTGCGTTATCCAATGGGAATGGACGCTCACATTGCTCTCCGTAATACAATAAAGGGGACATGATCAAATCATAAAATAATTATCTTTTAAAAAATGTTAACCAAAGGGAACAATCTATTGGACACAGCTGAAGCTCTGGCCTTCCTTAAAAACTAATTTAATAAAAAACACAGTTGTATTACACACAATGCACTGTTTTTTGAGAACAAACATTCGTAACTAATGCACCATAATACATTCTGACGAAAAATAAAAATGATTATGAATACAAATAAAATAAAAGAAGCCTCCCGTGAGTTACTACAAGCTATAAAGTAGATTTTATAAACGTTTTATAGAATAAAAGCTGCAGGACGTTTCACTTTACATTGGGATTGTTTCCGTGGTGCAGACACGTAAATGTAGAGTTCGTGACTCCACCACGCACTGCGGTGTTAAGGAGTCGTGGTGGAGCCACGCATTCTGGTGAGACCAGGTTGACTGATATACACCTGAACATCAGCAGGAGAGGACTCTTTAAAGTAGAGACACTACATACTGATATACACCTGAACATCAGCAGGAGAGGACTCTTTAAAGTAGAGACACTACATACTGATATACACCTGAACATCAGCAGGAGAGGACTCTTTAAGTAGAGACTCTACATACTGATATACACCTGAACATCAGCAGGAGAGGACTCTTTAAAGTAGAGACACTACATACTGATATACACCTGAACATCAGCAGGAGAGGACTCTTTAAAGTAGAGACACTACATACTGATATACACCTGAACATCAGCAGGAGAGGACTCTTTAAAGTAGAGACACTACATACTGATATACACCTGAACATCAGCAGGAGAGGACTCTTTAAAGTAGAGACACTACATACTGATATACACCTGAACATCAGCAGGAGAGGACTCTTTAAAGTAGAGACATACATACTGATATACACCTGAACATCAGCAGGAGAGGACTCTTTAAAGTAGAGACTCTACATACTGATATACACCTGAACATCAGCAGGAGAGGACTCTTTAAAGTAGAGACACTACATACTGATATACACCTGAACATCAGCAGGAGAGGACTCTTTAAAGTAGAGACACTACATACTGATATACACCTGAACATCAGCAGGAGAGGACTCTTTAAAGTAGAGACATCTACATACTGATATACACCTGAACATCAGCAGGAGAGGACTCTTTAAAGTAGAGACTCTACATACTGATATACACCTGAACATCAGCAGGAGAGGACTCTTTAAAGTAGAGACACAACATACTGATATACACCTGAACATCAGCAGGAGAGGACTCTTTAAAGTAGAGACACTACTGATATACACCTGAACATGAACAAAATAGTGCCCCTTTAACTTTACAATTTGTAATAAAAGTTACGATTTAAAAAGTCCTCTTGAAGAAGAAGCAGATTGAGAGAATGCTAATTATAAAGACCGGGGAATTAAAACATAAAGGCAAGCAAAATCTATTCAATTTGAATTTGAGCTCGGCTAGAGATCTGGGGTTAACAGGTTCAGCATACTGAGGAATGTGTGTGTGTGTGTGTGTGTGTGTGTGTGTGTGTGTGTGTGTGTGTGTGTGTGTGTGTGTGTGTGATTTTGACCTGTGTTTGAGTTCTGTCCATTGATACAGGATCACAGGGTCAAACATAGGGGGTGTCTAGACATGTGTGTGTGTGTGTGTGTGGTGTGTGTGTGTGTGTGTGTTTGTTGTGTGTGTGTGGGTGGATGTGGTGTGTGTGTTGTGTTCTTCCCTCTTTGTGAGGATCATGGTGGTGAATATACGAGGAACTTTTTTAGGGTTTAAACTGCGTTCAGTCCGATTTAATCCCTCGTAAAAAGCTGATTCAACTTTTTACTGACGTCATCCAGGAAGATGAGTCCACACACAAACACACACACACACACTACACACACACCACACACACACACACACACCCACACCCACCACACACCACACACCACATCACACACACACACACACACACACCCCACACTCACACACAACACACACACACACACACACACCCACAACACACACACACACACATTCCTAGAATCCCTGCAGTGAGGAACATTTCCACAACATTTATTTTTCAAAATATAATCTCATAATTTCAACTTTATTTTCCACATTTTTACTTCATTATAAAACTCTAAAAATAATTAGAACAAATCTTCCTTTTTAAATATGTTCTATTCAGTGAGACTTATAACTAATTGTAGGCTGAGTTTGTTAGCATTGGATCTGGAGCTATGCTAGTTTATTCCCCCTGTTTCCATTAGTTGTGCTAAACTAACAGTTTAACACTAAATAAAGAGATTTCAAATTAAATCCCTATAAGAAAGCAAATGTTGAACTTTTTCTTTAAGCTTTGAATAAGACTTTATCAAAGTTTTAATCTGATTTTATTCGCTTTATCAAATCCACTCTCAATTCTAGCTAATCTGTCTCTAAGCAACACTGTTTGCTCCTTTGCTGTTTTTAGAGCAAACAAAGATCCTTACAGGACTCACAAAAGGTTGCCAGGTGGGGCGGAAATATGCCGAGCGACAGATTAACACAAAGAACGTTTCAACACCAATCAGTTACGTCAAAGGAGAAAACTGCAAAGTCACTCAGAGTTTTCAGTCCCCCAAATATTTCTCCTGCTGTTATGTAACGAGATCTGACGTCATGAGAAGGCTCTTCACACAAAGTACACTTCCTGTTTTACTGGAATGAACAAATATACTGCTGTTTGGAGAGGTGGGAGAAGTACTCGGATCTTGTTCTTGAGTAAAAGTAGAAGTACTCAGATATTGTACTTGCGTAACAGTAGAAGTACTCAGATATTGTACTTGAGTAAAAGTAGAAGTACTCAGATCTGGTACTTGAGTAAAAGTAGAAGTACTCAGGTCTTGTACTTGAGTAAAAGTAGAAGTACTCAGATCTGGTACTTGAGTAAAAGTAGAAGTACTCAGATATTGTACTTGAGTAAAAGTAGAAGTACCAGAGTGTAGGACTACTCTGTTACAGTAAAAGTCCTGCATTCAAAATGTTCCTCAAGTGAAAGTAGAAAAGTATTCTCATCAAAATATAGTGAAAGACAGTGAAAGTAGTCGTTGTGCAGATTGGTCCATTTCAGAATAATATATATGATATGTTTATAATGATTGATCATGAAAGTGTTCTCAAAGCTGGTGAAGGTGCAGCTAGTCTGAAGTACTTTGTAGACTGCAGGGTAGCTGGTGAAGGTGCAGCTAGTCTGAAGTACTTTGTAGACTGCAGGGTAGCTGGTGAAGGTGCAGCTAGTCTGAAGTACTTTGTAGACTGCAGGGCAGCTGGTGAAGGTGCAGCTAGTCTGAAGTACTTTGTAGACTGCAGGGTAGCTGGTGGATTTACTTCAGGTGGAACTGAAGTCTGATTTAAGACTTGATTAGATTTCACATCATTCATCCACATCTGTAAATTAACTAAAGGTATTAAATACATGTAGTGGAGGAAAAGTACACCATGTACCTCTGAACTGTAGAGGAGGAGAAGTGCAAAGTGCAAAAATGGCAAACACATTCAGAGACAGTCAGATGGACAACATGATTGAAAAATGAACATTAAATAAATATCTGCACATGTCACGACTTAGAGACCACAGGAAGGAATCCAGATTTTGGCTCAAAGAAAATGTAGTTTGTTGAGCAGGTTGAAAAATAAATAAGGAAGAAAACTGAGACTTTAGACTCAGAAATGTTAATGACGGAGCAGAGAGATAATTTGGAGGGAAATGTGGGTCGAAGGCAAGATGACAGGAAAGATAATGTCATGGCAAGGATCAGGGAAAACGACAAACTCAAAAATGCTTAAAGTGGTGCGTTCAGGGGCATCACTGTGAAAAGTCTCAGTGGGAGAAGTTGCCCTCAGACAAAGACAACACATGTTAAATGACCTGTGGGTTTAGAGGTTGTTGGATTTAACACATGAAGGGCAAATGGCAGATTAAAGACACCCGGGGAACATTTGTTGAGCTGTTTTCTAGGTCTTTGTGCATGTGAATGGTCTGCAAAGGATAACATCTCATACTTGTAAGTGAAGCATTATTGCTTAGTCATTGTGGGACTGTGATGAAACCCTCATTAATAAACACACTTACATAACTTCCTCTTAATCTGTCTCTCACATAATCAAGAATCAGCAAACAACAAAAACTGTAAACTTTATCTGACATCGTTGGGGAGATATTTGGGTGTTGGCTTACAAACACATAATGACATGTGACACCACAGGAAGACTTCAAACTAAGCTTAGAGTACATTAACAGCTTAATAGTCAGCAGTTTATTTATTATAGTGATATTTAAAGAGGCCCTGTTACGCTTCGGGGTGTTTTTCCGTTTCCTGTAGTGTGTTCTTTAGGTTTTAGTGCATGTAAATGGTCTGCAAAGGTTAACATCTCATACTTGTAAGCAAGCCCGCCTTAACCTGCCATCAGGCCCTGGGGCTGATAGTTTTAGGGCCCCCATTTAAACAACAAATCAAAGTCATTTTAGCCTCGGCAGGCTCTGCTCCACGCGCGCCTGGTCTTCTCCTCCAGATGAGTGACGTATCGGCCTCCCTCATGTATCTGTCCGGTTGCCGTTGGCTCCCCTCCACGTAGCAAGTCCTCGTCGTCCTCTCCATCTCCTCCAACATCCCTCCTGTCTGTTTTTCCTCTCCCGCTACTCCATCGCTATCAGAACCAGACGGCCTACTTGGCTCCGAGTCTCTGCGGCCGGCACCGCTGCCGCTCGGTACAGAACTCACCTGTCCTTCCTCATCATCCTGGCCTAAAATAACCTGGAAGCTTCGGCATGCTTTGTAATAGCTGCTTGTCTCGAAACGCCTTTTCCCTCAACAATTTCCTTTCCCGAGCGCCACTCTCAAACTTTTTCTTCTCAAACTTTTTCTCCTAAACAACCTTCATCTGTCCCTCAATCACTCGCAATTTGAATAAGTCACATGTGAAGCATATTCTCATTCTGATTGGCTGTTAAGTGGTGCCCACTGACTGTTCCGGAGTCATCTCTGGAATCCATCGATCTGATTGATTAGCGGAGCAAATGATCAAAATAGTATGGAGGGAAGATATTTTCGTTTGGATTAGTGGTCTGGGGGAAGCTCGCGAGTGTGTGTGTGTGTGTGTGTGTGTGTGTGTGTGTGTGTGTGTGTGTGTGTGTGTGTGTAATTTTGCGTTTGTGTGTATTGTGTTTGTTTCCCGGGGAAAACCCTCACGAGAAACACCGGCTGTTGTTGTGCCTGCTGTGGCGTCAAGTTACTCCGTTCTCCGCTTGTAATTATGCCGTTACACAACACACTCTCACTCCCTAAGCGTCCAATAGCGACGTTTGGTCAGTGTCCGTGGCGTCCAATTTTGACGCTCCTAGTCTCCTTCAGCGTCATAAAGGGACGCAAATAGCTTTCAACTGATTGCAATGTATTCCCATCTGCGTCGGGATTTGACGCTCATGGAAGCACGGCATTCGTTTATGCCGGCTGCCCTTAAAGGCAATGTGAGCATCCATTCCCATTGGATAACGGAGAATTTTACACCCGGAAGTAAGTACTCCTCTTACTGTCGATTGATTTTACAGTGATATCTGCACTACTCATCGACTAAAAAACACCAGATTATCCTTGTTAATTACACAACATTGATTGGTTTAAATTGTGTGCAATGCTTTTGTATTTTTCCCCTTCGATTCGGAGAAACAAATATGTTTTCTGAGTAAAGGATGGCAGAAGACACTACACTACCCAGAATCCCCAGCTATCGTTTGGCCTACACCATGTGCTCTGTTTGACAAACCCCGTTTTTTTCACCATTCATTCCGATGGCTGGCGTCTATGTCACATGATCTTCAAATTTCTCCCTGCAGAAAAAGAAAACATGGCCGAAATTCGTTTTATTCTAGGTGGAAAATGGCTATTTTAAAGTTAGTTTGGCCATTAAAATGCGTTTTGATGTCATTTGATGCGAGTTGTTACTTCAGATTATGTGTGCAGTGGATGTACATGATCTTTAGTTTGCTAGTTATTACGAAGATTACTTCAGGAAATCGCGACGTTTTCATTGTTACCAAGGTGGTTGCTAGGGACGCTGCTATCGATATTATTTCTGTTATGTTGTGTAACTGTTTAATGGTGTTATCTTTATTGCTACCCCCTTCCCCGTCAATGTATAGTGTTGGTCCACAGCCTAAACATATTAGTTTAACAAAATCCGCATCTAAAGATAGCCTACGTTATTTCCCCCCTGTGCAATTCCAGTCTCACATCTCAGAGCACATCGTCATTAACAAATACCGGAAACAGACCGAAATAATAATAATACCTTATTCGGAGTGTGCTTGCTTTTCTCTTTGAAAGTCATCACATAACGGCATTGTAATACACGGTTCGGCTGCATTACATATTACATATCTGCCGTAGTTCTGTATTTATAGAGCCCTGATGAGAAGACAAACATGAGGAACTGAAAACGTGACGTGGATCATAAATATATCAGCCATTAAACAACATCTTACATTTCTTTTCACACAATACGTCTCCTTGCAGTATCAACACTAATTCGGCTCACTTTTATATTTGATCCAATTGGTAGATAGGCTGTATTTACACCATAAAGGTGCACAGCTGATATCAAGGGACACCTGGTGGTTAAAGCATGTTATTGAATTTCAATATTTTTATTATTAGATATTAATACGATCCCTATAAAGTATATTCATTACTCGTTATTCTCTACTAATTGTTAATTAAAGACTGTATATAATCACTATTTTGCACATCCCTTTCAAGATTTCAAGATTTTCTAAGGTTTATTGACATATCATATAGGCCTACACAACTGTGGTGTAGTTCTGCACTGAATGAAAAACTTGGGTTGCAGGTTCCTCAACAGTGCATTACGAGACATCTATCAATATGTGTGCATACCTCCAGCAATGTTAACTATGTTGAAGCACTTATTTTAACTGATATTATACATAATGTATTATACTCTTATAAGATGTATGTAGATATTTCATCTCCAGCCTTGTCAGGTATTGAACAATCAATAAATAAAGAACACAGAATTGTTGAATATAAAACACAGAATTTATGTGATTATACTAAATGATTTTCAAATAAACACAACTGCATATTTAACTGTTACACATGCTGATGTAACGCAAATGTTCCAACTTGGGATCAATAAAGTATATCTTATCTTAAGCTGATCGATGGCTACTGCCATATTTGCAAAATGTGCCTCTGAACCTTGACAAGTGCATGTTTCAGGCTTATCAATTAATGTAATGTAATGTTATCACAGGGGTCACACACATAAGACCAGCTGTTAAATAAAGCTCTTCTGACCTTAGCTGGCATGTGGGTATATATATTAATACTGCCCATAATGGGCACAAGCAATTTTCACCCATTTATTAATTATATGTTTTAAATGTGAGTGTTTCCTGTCCCCTAAACCTCCAGGGATGTACACAGTTTAATACTGGCAACTTCTTATTATGGGAAATACGAAAACGTCTTTTAAAACTACAACTCCCAGTAGAGACGTGCCATAGAGAACATGTTGCGAAACAGAATAGCCAGCATGTGTAGTTCTGGGGACGGGGTGGGGGAGGGGGGACGCGGTGGACCCGTTCAAATCCAGTTTTGGACAGTCTGCCGTGGTTCCATCCCATTTCAAGTGCTGTTCGAGAATCGGCTTAACCCTCGGAGCACACTCTCCAATCACAGAGCTTGAGGACTATCACGGGGTTTGTCAAGAGCACATGGTGTAGTCCAAACGATAGCTGGGGATTCTGGGTAGTGTAGTGTCTTCTGCCATCCTTTACTCCTGGGAATGGACGCTCACATTACCTTTAAGGGCAGCCGACATAAACGAATGCCGTGCTTCCATGAGCGTCAAATCCCGACGCAGATGGGAATACATTGCAATCAGTTGAAAGCTATTTGCGTCCCTTTATGACGCTGAAGGAGCCTAGGAGCGTCACAATTGGACGCCACGGACACTGACCAAACGTCGCTATTGGACGCTTAGGGAGTGAGAGTGTGTTGCGTTACAAGCTACAAAGTTGTATTTATCATCTGAATTTGCCGAAACAAGTTTAATATTCTGAAATCCAAGACTTTGTTTATTTTAAATCAGATGAAAACAAACTGTAACGGACCCTGCCGTGTTATCTATGATTACTATACGCCTTACATTCATAATTTCAGCGGAGGGAGCGGCGCTGCGGAAGAGCAGAGTGGCGAGGGAGAGCTCTCTGCTTGCCTTTACAAGCTTCAAAAATGTATTTATCGTGTGATTTTGGAAATAAAAGTTTCATATTCTGAAATCCAAGACTTTGTTTATTTAAAAATATTTAAAAACACCCGAAATAAAAAATCAAAAAATATTTTCATTTTTTTTTAATTATTATTGGCTCCGATCTCCGTAGGCCCCTGGGCTTCAGCCCAGGTCAGCCCGTGCATTAAGGCGGCCCTGCTTGTAAGTGAAGCATGCATTATTGCTTAGTCATTGTGTGACTGTGATGAAACCCTCATTCATAACTTCCTCTATGTCCCTTACATAATCAAAGAATCAGCAGACAACAACAAAAATGTCTCATCTGAGATGTAAACTTTATCTGACATCGTTGGGGAGATATTTGGGTGTTGGCTTACAAACACATAATGACATGTGACACCACAGGAAGACTTCAAACTAAGCTTAAAGTGCATTAACAGCTTGATATTCTGGAGTTTATTCATTGTAAAATCTCTATGGGACGTAGTTGGAGATACTCTCGCTGAGATCCTGAACATAGAGATACTCTTAACTCCAGATGCTTGCTGGGATCCCCGCTCAATGGCATAACATCAACATTTGCAAGTAAGCTTATAGCCCTAGCATGCCTTTCAACTAAACGCCTCGTTCTTATGAACTGGAAAGTCAGAAAGCCCAACTGCTTCAATTTCAATAGATGGCTGGAGGACTTCCATCTTAAGTATGGAAGAAGCTGCTTTCTCCCTGTTATATTTGGCTAAGCCAGACAACAGGCTTTGGGATAAGATAAGGGCTTTCCTGGACTCAAACCATCTCGGCTGCCAACAATAAATATAATAATATATATTAATAAATAAATATAAATAAAGAGAAATGAGCTATGAAGAAATAACGGTAATAATAATGAAAGAAGATACATTAAATGGGAAATGGATGAATAGGTGAATTAATCATAAGAGGAAAAGATGTGTGTGTGTATATGTACATATGTGTGCATATATATATATTTATTTGACTATTTATCTATTTATTTACCTATTAAACAATGAAGTACACCTATATTATGAAGCAAATCATGTATAAATACAACGCCATATGCATACATCAAATGTAACTGACACAGTAATCCCCCTGCCCCCCACCCTTCATGTTATGTCCTGTCCTACTTGTGATGTGTGTGAGCCATGTCCTTGTCCGTGTGTTTTTGTCTTTTGAAAATGTTTAATAAAATATAAATGTTAAAAAACAGTTTATTTATTATAGGATTTATTTAAAGCGGCCCTGCTACGCTTTCGTGTTTTTTCCGTCTCCTGTAGTGTGGTATATGAGTTTTAGTGCATGTAAATGGTCTGCAAGGGTAAAAATCCATGTTTTCCAGAGTTACACACACACACACACACACACACACACACACACACACACACACACACACACACACACACACACACACACACACACACACACACACACACACACACACACACACACACACACACACACACACACACACACACACACACACACACACACACACACACACACACACACACACACACACACACACACACACACACACACACACACACACACACACACACCCTGACTCCAGATCTGAATGTCACACACTTTAGACACAAGATTAACATTCATCTCCTCTTCAGTACGGGGATAAAGCCTTTCTGCCAACAGCTCTTTTTAAAAAGCTAATTTGTGGATTAAAGGTTTCATAAAGAGCGTGTTGTAGCTTCATGTAAATCACATTTTTCTTTCATGTAAAACCCTCATATCATTAGAAATCTTAACATGTGTTGTGTCATGTTTTTATAACTTGTTTTTAAAGTCTGAAACGAACTCACTAACCTGTAAAGGACTCAGCCCAAGAGGTTTTTAAAGGCCACACGTACACAGAGTAAATGCAGCTTTTTACATGTGTTTTGATCTTGAGTCCGCACCCAAACAGTCTTTCAAGTTATTAAAAACTAAGCTCTGGATTATTAGAAACTCAGCGTGTCAGACTGTGCAACATTAAGGCGATAAGAATGAGGCCACATGGCATTCAACGGTGCCAGAAATACATGTATGAACAGCCGATATGTAGGCCAAATAGCCCCCTAATTTATTTAAAGATATGTGTACTTCACTTGTTTTAATTACAGGCCAATAGATACAAATAAGGTATAACAGAATGATGCAGTGACAACAGTATGAAGCACAAAAACAGTAAGTAAATACATTGAGAAAGAGAAATAATAGATGAAGAAGATTAACTTGTATTTATTTACATTCGGTTTCCACAGTTTTTAGTGCATGTAAATGGTCTGCAAGGGTAAAAATCCATGTTTTCCAGAGTTACACACACACACACACACACACACACACACACACACACACACACACACACACACACACACACACACACACACACACACACACACACACACACACACACACACACACACACACACACACACACACACACACACACACACACACACACACACACACACACACACACACACACACACACACACACACACACACACACACACACACACACACACACACACACACAACTTGTGTTAGGCACCACAAAGGTCAATGTACCTTTTCACAAACCTGCAATCTAGAAACGCTCGCAACATGATTCAGCAAACAATATTAAATATAATTTATATAACTAAGTAGACTATGTTTATGGTCATTTAGATGTACGTTGGTTGACACTGACCTACTTTATAACCCTAAACTACATTTTTATAGTGACATCTTGTCGACCACTGAGAATAAATGCTGTCGAGTTGTTTATCAGTTTCACTTTTTTACGCAGATGAAACACTTGTCTCTCAATCAAAATGCATTTGTTCAAGTTTTCATCCAATCTGATCATCGAGCTGTTGCCGGTTGAAAGTATATATTTTGAACTACGTTTTATTTATTGCATGTACTTTGTATAAAAAACAACAAACACCAACACCATGCCCTGATGAATGCCTCAAATCCCAAAAACCCTGTGTATCAAAAGCTCGATAAAAACAACCTGCTGCTCTCCAGGTTCCTTTCTAGTAATAATTAACGTATATGTGTCTGCCTTGCAAATTCTTTGTGGAGTTCTGCTGAGTAAGGCATTAAGAGATTGAAAAATGATTGATAATTGATAAATGCACGTTTTGTTCAGCCGGATAATCTCCACATGTCTACCCTACTTTTATCATTTCATAATCATAAATCTAATGGCCAGAAGCTAAATGCTAACGTTATGCTATAAACTAACTACAGCCGAGTTCAGTAGTGTTAATTTCGTCAGCTATTTTTTTATTTAGTTTTAGTCTTAGTCCTGTGTTAAATTTCCTTTTTAGTTTTAGTCATATTTAGTCACCTTCATCCTGTTTTTATTTAGTCAAGTTTTAGTCGACTAAAAGTCTGAGCATTTTAGTCTTATTTTAGTCGACTAAAACAGTAACTATTTTAGTCAAGATTTAGTCGACTAAAAGTCTGATCATTTTAACTGGTCTAGCCAAAACCAATAATTTGTCATTTTAGTCAAACGTATTTCACAATAAGATTATATCTTGTCCTTATTTGATGAAAAACACAGGTTGGATGAATAAGAAGCTTTGCAGAGAGTATCTGGTCAGGTTGGTGGTGTTTTTACCAGCTGTGTTTTGGCCACATTGCTTCCCTTCTGATGAAACAATGCATTCGCTTTTTTTCTCCGCCTCATTGTAGCGAAAATGGGCCCAAATATCACATCCTTTCTTTCTCCCAATCAGTGGTAGCTTTAGACTTTTTCGTTGTCAGTAATTTTGACGGACAGGATCGTAACATTTCCGTCATAATCCATTATTATAAGTCGAGTGCACAATGTATCACTCACTCGCGCTGACGGGGGGTATTCGGGTAACGCGAGTGCGACCACTGCTCCCAAGCCCTGTTGTTGCCATTTCATTTTCTGTTAAATACGGTTAGTTAGACCATGAGTTAGACCCGAGTCTTCCTGACAGTTCACATTGTGCCGCTGCCCGGTGTAATTCAAATGTACCGCCGAGCGCAGCACAGACACACAGCACAGCTGCTGCTCTGCCGCAGCACCTGAAATGGAACTGCTGGGAGAAAAACTGACTATCAGAGATGTAACGTTACCTTTGATAATATTTCGTCTCCTCATTTTTCGTCAACGAAACTAAAGAGAGATTTTGGCATAGTTTTTATTTAGTAAACTACATTTTCGTCTCGTCACTTTTCGTCAACGATATTGATACTCATGGTACCTGTCACTGTAAATAGAGTTTTGTAAACTGTACCCTGTACATTATGTTGTATGTCATCCTTATTGTTGTTCTGTTGTTTTTATGTTACATGTGTAACTAATGTCCTGCAGGTCACCCTTGAAAAAGAGATCTTCACCTGGTTAAATAAAGGCTACAAATTACAAATTACAAATTATTGCATGATGATTTCGTTACAGTTATTGTTTACTGCCGTCGGTACCGTCTCGTCATCGTCTCGTTTTCGTCATGGAAAAAAAGGTTGTTGACGAACATATTTTGTCATAGTTTTAGTCAACGAAATGAACACTAGAGTTCAGCAGCACGACTTCAACGTCACGCCAACTTCAGATCCATATTCAAACATACAGATTCTAAATTGAATGAGTTGAAGCGTTTGTTTGAACACTTTGCAGGAGGCAGGTATTTGCTTTCAAGCAGAACAGAAACAAACTTAGAGGAGTGTTCACGTGTTCGGCGTAATGACGTACAACGGCCTCCACGACTTCTGTAGTCCTATTCAGCCACTTGGTAACAACCATCGTTTTTCAGACACGTCAACTCTTCAGAAATCAAGTTTAATTCCCCCTTTCAGTGTGTGACGTCCACTCTCAGTTTTCTTCAAATGTCCCGTCCTGTTCCTAGAAAAAGTAAAAAGGAATGTTTTGTGTACCTTTAACTCTTCACAGGCCTTTTGTCCGGTGCTGATCTTTCATCTTCTGTCTGTGATCTCTGCTGAGGAAAGCAGATCCCACAGACAAAGGGAAGCTTTAGTAGAGTACACACTTCCTTTACTAGAGTAGAAGTACAGATACTCGTGTTTAAAATACTCTGGTAAAGTAGAAGTGCTGACTAAACTTCTTTACTCAAGTCAAAGTAAAGAGGTTTTGAAGTGTACTTCAGTAGAAAGTACCCATAGCTAGCAGCTGCTTTAAAGAGTACCTGACCTCCCTTTATATCAATAGAACAATAATGTAATTGTTAGCTAATGAATGTTTCCATGCTGAACAACGGCAACATGACAACGTTTCCATTGGTCCCTCTTCTTTAGAGAAGACCAGGAAGTGATGGATACACGGATCGTGTTCAAATCAATAGGCACGCAGTGACTCTAAAGAATAATGATCACGCACCAACACACATTCAGACTAAAGGAACCAGCTGTTTGGGAAATGAGAGAAGTACAAAGTACAGGTATTTGAGTTCAACATGAGAGAAGTAGAAAGTACAGGTATTTGAGTTCAACATGTAAGAAGTAGAAAGTACAGGTATTTGTGTTCAACATGTAAGAAGTAGAAAGTACAGGTATTTGTGTTCAAAGTGTAAGAAGTAGAAAGTACAGGTATTTGTGTTCAACATGTAAGAAGTAGAAAGTACAGGTATTTGTGTTCAACATGTAAGAAGTAGAAAGTACAGGTATTTGGGTTCAACATGTAAGAAGTAGAAAGTACAGGTATTTGAGTTCAACATGTAAGAAGTAGAAAGTACAGGTATTTGGGTTCAACATGTAAGAAGTAGAAAGTACAGGTATTTGGGTTCAACATGTAAGAAGTAGAAAGTACAGGTATTTGAGTTCAACATGTAAGAAGTAGAAAGTACAGGTATTTGGGTTCAACATGTAAGAAGTAGAAAGTACAGGTATTTGTGTTCAAAGTGTAAGAAGTAGAAAGTACAGGTATTTGTGTTCAAAGTGTAAGAAGTAGAAAGTACAGGTATTTGTGTTCAAAATGTAAGAAGTAGAAAGTTCAGGTATTTGTGTTCAACATGTAAGAAGTAGAAGTAAAAAGTCGTCAGAAAAATAAGTAGTGGAGTAAAGTACTGATACCAGAAAAATGTACTTAAGTACAGTAACAAAGTATTTGTACTCCACTACTTCCCGGCTGAGTCACAGCGTTGGGTTTCCAAACGGCTTCTTTAGACTCTGCGTTCATCACAAGCTGTTGAAGCGCTTCACTTCTGAAACCTGACACCTTTCTTTTAGGACTGACACCAATGAGATAATTGTTTCAAGGTTCTTCAGAAAGTCACCATCTCCAATGAATCCACCACAAAGGTTTAACCCTTTAACTGCCAGGACCACCATTTGGTAGAGCACATTTTGTGGCTGTATATCTTGTTGAAAAAAAAAAAAAAAAAAAAAAGTTGAACTCCATCTGATTCAGCCAGCTTTACCCTTTGGTTGACATGTTATGCACAAAACAACCTATAGATGTTACTGTGGTTCGAACAGAAAGCCCTTCAGCTAGCTTCAACTTAGAAAGTTGGCAATGCTAAAAATCACTGCTGAAGAAATCATTCTTTTTGGTCAACTTTTGTAAGGTAACCATATCCTTTTTGACATATTTTAGTGGCAGGGCACTGACTGAACATATTTAGATAACTTGATGCACAAAAAAGGTTTTAACAAGGGTGTACTTATTATTTTGAAAATATGCTCAACCAATCGGTCGATTTGGCCTTTTATGGTAAATATGACTTTTTCAGAGTTTCAGAGATGTTTTCCAATAAAATATGGTAAATAAATAGCTAGATTCATGGTAATATTCCTAAATCTAGTACTGCCTTATGAGTCTCAGAGTGAAAGAGTGATAATAATTTATATAGCACCTTTCATGCATGGCATTCAGCCCAAAATTGCACACAGATGAGCAAGTTAGGCCAACACAGGATATAGTGGATATAGGATATTGCTGTTAGGCCAGTGGTTTCCTGTTCGGCCAATTCAGCATATACAGTAAGATGAGCAAGTTTTTTTTTTATCATGAAAAACACTTTGTTTATTTGTGTAGCCCCCATTATTCAGATCCTCTCCAACATGTTAAGTGTACTTCCTCGGCTCATGCCACACCCGTCCACCAAGTTACATGAAAATCAGACCTTGTAATCCTGATGAAAGACGTACTGAACAAAAAAATAACATTGGTTGGCGAATGCAAAGATTTCTTCGGTTCAAATACATTTTCTTTTGGTCTGCAGGATGACTGATTAGGATATTAAGAAATTGTGAATCAATGATTAGCTGCTTCTACAAAAGTCAGTAAAAAGATACCAGCTCAGATGAATTACACCTTTAACATGATGGTCGCTTCTTACACTTCCTCAAAAAGATGGTTGTAGATGAACAATACAAAAACTCAAAATCTGGCCAAGTATATTCGTCTAATATCTAGTCAGAATATGTCTCTCCACCTGATATAAGACGTAATAACTTCAGAAGTAACACTGCAGTGAGATATCAGGTCTTGTTTTTAGACAATGCATCATCTTGTTAAGTCAAAACATCTTATTTTGAGTTGTATCTCAAATGAAACACATATTTCTTTACATATTTATTAGAAAATCACCAACTAACATCAGAAAACAGAAAACTTTTGAGCATTTGCAGCTTATATTCTAACACAACATTTTCTGATTCTGGTAAAATATAGTTCAAAATAAGTTCTTCCAGCTAAGTACAAGATGTGATTTATCTAAATATCCCTTCTTATTTCAAGAAATCTTACCAAGCTAATGTTCATTTGTTCTATTGGCAGATTGTCGTACTTATTTCAAGTGAAAAGAGCTTGTTTTCATTATTGTTTAATTTGTTTTTGGAGCAGCATTCTTTCCAGTGAACATATATTAATCATAATGAATCAATCAGTTGTCGATGACCTTTGGTCGGCTGTTGCTTGGGACTTCTCCAAGAGGTACAGAAATAAGAGTAAACTATATGTGAGAGACAGCTGTTTTACACCAAGGATCAGAGATAATTATCCTCAAACAAGTTGATGGTGGTTGTGTGACAGCAACACGCCATTAGCACTCGATTAAATGTCTTCTGTCATACACTGGAAAAAATGCTGCTCCAAAAACAAGTAAATATATAATAAAAACAAGGCGTTTTCGCTTTTAATAAGTGAACAAAACTGCCAATAGAACAAGTACAAAATGGCTTGGTAAGATTTCTTGAAGTAAAGATGGGATGATTAGATAAATGAGATCTTGTATTTAGCAGGGATAACTTATTTTGAACTATATTTCAGGTTCAGGTTCTTTATTTGTACCCGTAGGTAGATTCTGTTTGCAGAGAAAAAGACAAGGGATCCATCCTGACAGTAAAAACAAACACAGACAAAAGACACATCTCTAATAAAAGGACTAATAAAAAGTACAAGTACACCCTGCTCCGTCAAATCTCAAAATATTTCAAAAACATTTAAAAGAAGAAAAACACTAGTACAAACACGGACATTCAAAATTCATAATTAAATAAATAAATAAGCATCTGTGTGACGCTCCTATTATGATGGGCGGTGGTGGCGAAGTCCATAGGGACTTGGCTTGGCAACTGGAAGGTCACCAGTTCAAGGTCACCAGTTCAAGTCCCGGAAAGACCAAGTGCTAGGACACCGTTCCCTACACGGCTCCCCGGGCGCTATACATAATGGCAGCCCACTGCTCCTAACACTAGGATGGGTCAAATGCAGAGAAACCGTTTCGTTACATAGTACCTGTACTACGTAATGACAATAAGTTGAATATATCTATCTATCTATGTGTTAATTTGTGCAATAGCTGCTGGGATAAAACTGTTTTTATACCGCTTCGTTCTACTCCTTGGGACAAGTAACCTCCGGCCCGAAGGAAGAAGCTTCCGAGTGCAGAGGGTGGGAGTTAGGGCTGCTCGATTATGGCAAAAATCATAATCTCGATTATTTGGGTCAATAATTGATATCACGATTATTAAAAACGATTATCCATTTACTTTGAAAACATCAATTTACTGGAGAAAAAAAATGTGAACAGTATGTTTTTAACAGTTGATTATCCTGAACTTTAAATTCAACTGAAAAACCAAAAAAAATAAAATATTTTGAAAAAAAAGGAAAACAAAGTAATAATAATAATAAAAAAATAATCGTTTTATTTTGATTACGTTGTTTTCGTAATCGTTGAAAGCCTAGTGGGAGTCATATGGAGCTGGATAACCGCTGTAACTGCCTGAGGAGGGTCTCCAGGTTTAGCTGTGGCTCACCAATCAGTCTGCTGGACCGCTTTGCGATCTGACTCAGAGAGTTTCTGCTCTTTAAAGTCAGGTTACCAAACCATGACATTAGTGAAAAAGACAGAATTGACTCGATAAAAGCACGATAAAACATGATCATCATGGTTTTATCAATGTTAAAATAGGACAGTTTCCTAAGACAGTACAAACGCTGGTGCTCCCTTTTGCACACAGCTTCACAGTTTGGATCAGAGCTCAATTTTGAGTCAATAATTGTTCCGAGATATTTGTATGATATACGCCGTTATCTTGATTCTGATTGGCCAGAAGACATTAGCAAAGATGTTTTATTGAGAAGACGATCACTACGTGACAAAAGTTTTCAAAACAGTTTCTAGTCTTCGGTATTTCCAGACAAGTGGCTACTGAAATCAATCTTACTAACTGCTTTCTTTGCAATTTACTCCGCGCGAGTTGGTGGACTTCTTTTTGCTTACTTTAACATCATTTTTTATGGTGGGGCTAAGCCATTTCTTGGTATGGCTGAAGCCTACCCCAGCCATACCCTGGAGCCGCCGCTGTAATGTATATAATAAGTGTCAGTACGATTTTATTTTGTATTTGCATGCATTTCCTGTTTGGAGAGTGGTGCTGTACTGATAGTGGAGATTTTATTTTGTAATTCTTAGCGTGCACAGCTTTCTGTCCTGAGAGTGGAGGTGTCCTCAGAGTGGAGGTGTCCTGAGACTGGCGCCTGCAGGCAGTCTCCCATGGGATTCCCTGACGTAGTCGTCAAGATCACCAGCCAATCAGGATTGGCGTAATGAGAATGATGCTTCTGATGCATACGCGGGGAGGCGCATCCCATAGTGAGACATCGAAACGAATGTTATGAATGAGAACTCCTGTTATTATTGTGAAATTCCCGCTTTGGGGATTGGGGATAAATAAAATGTCCTTTTTGATGTGCATTACATTTAATAAGCTAAATATCTCCTTGTGCTATTTGATTATTCTCACATTTAAGAGTGAAAGCATTTACTTTGGTTTTAAATAATAAAGCAGCCTCATACAGAATGGATTATTAGAGTTTCCTTTGATGTGGAAAGCCTGATATGATCTTCTAATTGAATCTCCACATTCCTGACATCAAACTATGGCAGCAGCAGTCACAGGCCTGATGTTTGATGGATATCCTGCCATGTTATTTTAAGACTTGTGGGGGATGGCGTTCGATCACTTCATTCGCAATGAGTTTTTAAGAGCCTCTTAACGGAAAATCAAAATAATTATGGTTTCCCGTGCATTTGCAGTGATTAATCAATGCCCCTTGAACCTTTCTCATCAAGAATAAGAGATTCAAAACTGCTCTGTGGCAAAGCTCCCAGGATCAGGGTGCAGCAGGGAGTTGCTGGAAAAGACGCATAGTTCTGTTAATAAATGAAGGGAAAAGGGTTTGACCCGAATGTAACTGTTTTTAAAAGACAGTGTTTCTCTAGATCAAGTTTGCTGCCAGTTTTCATGCCGTAAGAGACCCCTCCCCTCTCTTTGGTTTGTATTCAATTATGGTTAAAGCTGAATGAAACAATTGTTGGGACACTTGGGAACAGAAAGCGGGAATCACAACATCTGACAATTCGGCAAATAAAGTTGTTATAAAGGGCAGAGGTAGAATGGCTACTCATACGACATTTCTGGTCTAGGGCTCATGGGGAAAAAACCGATCACCATTACCAAGACATGTGGAGTGAACCACACAACAAACTGTTAGGTTAGGTCATTTTGTATTTTAAATGACGTTTCTTCATTTCTGGAACAGAATATCCAGTCTGCTCTTTGTTAGCATGTTGCTACAGAAGCTACAGAAGAACAGCAATGAGAGGTGATGTCATGACGCCAGCATTACCTGCAACTTCTGCAGCTGCATGGTTTTGAGTTCTGGGCAATCCTTTGCAGGAGCACCCTCTTCAGCATCTTAAGTTTCTGAATGCCCACTGACTGATTCTCTCCTTTACTGACAAGACATTTGCTTGGTCTCAAATTGTGTACTCTTACATTTGCTGTTTTGAGTACATAAGTGCACCCCAATGCAAAGTATGGCAAAAAAAGGTTGAGTGTGGAACACTGGACACTGAAAGACCACCATATTGGCGACATACCAGGACCAGCTGCTAATGCGGTTGCTCTGATGAACACAGCACTGTACAAATAAAAGTATCCATCTTTTGTTCCATTATTTAATAAAAATAACACTATACAGTTGTCAATAAGAAGCCAGCATTTATTATACAGATGTAGCGCTTCATTTCAGTCAGTTTGAAACGCGAGGGCCGTGATTGGTACGTGATCTGCCCTCGCTCAAGGGAAAACCTCCAGCTTGACTTGAGACCTCCCCCGTGATAAATAAATGTAATTATTATGAAGCCAGCTGCAATGAAATCATTGAAAAATTCTACTTTCTGATTCTGGATTGTTAAGACTTCATGTATGTGAGGATGTCTTCTAAAATCAATGATCATGTCTTATGTTCAGTTGTAGATAGGATTCCTCACACCACCTGACAACGTCGTAATACTTGACCAGAATTAGGGAATTTGTAGCAAAAAAAGCCAGAAATGCTTAGACATTTTCTGTTTTCTGATGTTAGTTGGAGATTTTCCTAGAAATAAATATGTTTTTAAGAAACTTTGACTTAAAAATATGCCTTGTCTAAAAACAAGACTTAAAGGGGACCTATCATGCAAAATGCACTTTGTGATGTCTTTCATATACATAAATATGTCCCCGGTGCGTCGGGGAACTCACGCAGCGTCAGAAAATAAAACCCTTTCTCTTTTCCTCCGTACCCAAATCTCTAAAAATGGGGGTACAACGAGCGGATACAGATTTGCTGCCGATATGATGTAATTTCGGATGGTGGACCCACAGAGAGTTGCTATCAGAAACAATGCCTGACGTGTTTTGGACGTAATATGGTTTTTGTTTACATTAGCAAGCCTCGCTAACACTCAGAGCTAACCTGTACTGGAGAGAGCATGTGTTTAAAAAGCAGGAAATAAAAAAAGGAACTCATCTTGTGATAAACCCGCAAGAGAAAAAGCTTTTGAGCTCCATACTGTTTCAGAAATAATCCTTGATGTGGTTTAGAACATGATGGCATTTTATCAAAGCAGAATTTAACTTTATCTCCGGTAAAATTCTGATCAGGCATTAGCTCTGCCTCCTCTTTTATTTTTTTCAAGCTAAGGACCCAAAATCACAGGGCTGAAATAGAGGCATATGAGGGATTTCTAAAATGCATGATCTGTTTGGTATTTTGAGCAAAACACATATATATTTGTATATATCACTTATAATATATGCCTTAAAATAGCATGATGGTGACCTTTAAGTTATCAAGTCTTATATCAAGTGTAACAACATACTCTGACTAGAAATTAGACAAATATACTTGGCAAGATTTTACATTTTTGCCGTGTTCAGGTTTTTCCGCATGCCTAAATCTATTTGCATATCAAATGTTCAGCTCTACATATTTTCTCTTTTTAATTTTCCCAGAGGCCCATACGCCTCCCTGAAACAGACTGCTGATGCTTTCCATAGAGGTCCCATTGTTTCATGCTGAGGATACATTCATATTTATATCCACACTGGCCGATCTATCGATGGTTGGTCCATTTGATTTGATTTATTTCGAATGTGTAAAACAATAATACAAAAAATAATATTAATAATGAAATGAAACGTGAGAACTACTGTACAAACTGAAGCAGTGTTAAATTGATAAACAACAATATTACTGACTATATAAACAAATGATCTACTTAATTACAGATCCAAAAAACGGGGGGGAAGAAGTTTACACTTATTTAATCACACCCCTTCTCCCAAAAACTAAATTACTAACATATATATATATAGCTTCTACTGAAGCCTTTCCTGGGAGCCTTTTTTCTCTCAGGAAAGTACCACCTCTCTAGCAGGGACTAAAAAGGGGGTAAATTCTAGTTCCAGATATTTTTGGTGTGAACGCAAAATCCCAAGAACTATCGGAACTATTCCTGGGAAAGTTACTCCGGTGTGAAAGCGACTAATTAACGTTTTATCATACATCAATAACAAAGCGTTACAATTAACAGGTGTGTCATCACCATGTCACACTTTGAAGACACATGTTATGAACAAAAACCTTCAAAATGCACGATGTTGTAATCGGCCTGAGCCTATGTTTTGCCTAAGTGATTCAATCCAATAAAAGACGTGAGGGATGAGGAAAGCTTCAGCGCTGTTGCATCATGGTGGCAAAAGCAAGAAATCAGAGCCATTGAGACTCAAGAGGTCACCAGATGTTATGTCAATCCCTACATGGTTGTCAAGGTTATCCAATCAAGACAAAAGTGACCAAATATACCGTTGGCAAGTTTACCCAACCATTATTATACAAGACTCTGCTGTTTTGACTGAGTAGGGGGAGAAGAAAGACCTCCCACTCTGTTTTAAATTACAGGAACCACAACTAAAAAAACGGAAATGGTGTTTGTTCTGAATTAATGTTAAAGAGTTGCATAACTGAACAAAAAAACAACAACACAACTCTGGACATTTGTTTAACTTCTTCCTGTTACTTCTTTGTTGTCTTGAACATTTAATTATTTTGTTTATTAAGGAAGGTGAGAAACAAAAAAGCCAAAGTGTAGATAAAAAAACTGGAAAAATACAATATATGATAAAATATTAAACAAACTTAATATTCTGAAATGCTTATAATGCAATAATTCGCATTGCCTACCTTTATATCTGAATAACCTGTGAATGTATTGGTTGTATTATATTTTAATTCTGTCCTCTGTGGGTTTTTTCTAATGTTTGGTGTTTGCTGAAATACCTGCTATTTGAAAAAAAGTATTTCTGTTGTTCTTTATGTAATAAATCATAAGGAAGACCAGGATGTTATTTAACATTAAAAAACTGGACACGTTATTGTTCCCAAATTGGGCAAATCGTTTGTTATAGCAGTCATGTGTTCAGGTATTAAACTATTTACAAGGTGGAAAAAGGTGGAAACATAATAGATAGATAGATAGATAGTTAGATAGATAGATAGATAGATAGATAGATAGATAGATAGATAGATAGATAGATAGTTAGTTAGTTAGTTAGATAGATAGATAGGTAGATATATATATATATATAGATGGATGGACGGATATATATATATATATATATATAGATAGATGGATAGATAGATGGATAGTCCCGCATATCCTACAAAGTCCTCCTCCATATCTACAAGTCCCTCCATAACTTGCCCCCAGTACCTATCGGACATCCTTCACCCACATGCCCCACCCCGGAACCTGCGGTCCTCAGACTCTGGCCTGCTCACCACCCCCCGCACCAAACTGAGAACCTTCGGGGACAGAGCCTTCAGCGTGGCAGCCCCCACCCTCTGGAACGCTCTCCCTGCGGAGATTCGCAACATCCCCACACTGGACGCCTTCAAAGGACCCTCAAGTCCCATCTGTTCATCAAGGCTTTCGGCCCCTAATCGATCTGTTGTTTTGTCCGTCTGACTTTTGTTTTGTTATGTTTGTGTTTGCCCTATTACTTGTAAAGCGCCCTTGGGTCCCTTGAAAGGCGCTATAGAAATCCAAGCTATTATTATTATTATATTATTATTATTATTATTATTATTATTATTATTATTATTATTATTATTATTATTATTATTATTATTATTATTATTATTATTATTATTATTATTATTATTATTATTATTATTATTATTATTATTATTATTATTATTATTATAGATAGATAGATAGAGATAGATAGATGGATAGATGGATAGATAGATAGATGGATAGATGGATAGATAGATAGATAGATAGATAGATACTATATTGATCCAAAATAAAACATATTTTGTTACAGAAGAAGCATCAGTGTGTTCAGACATAAAATAAAAAATATTTTAAAAGTGGAAAAGAGAATTAACAACTAAAAATGTAAAGTAAAAATATATTATATATATTATAAATATTAGATCAAATATAAACAATATAACAATTCTGGAGGTAATTAAAACATAAACAGCAAATATATCCATATCTACAGTAGAACATACATATCATTTAATCTAACTGTTAAACTGCTAAATTATATCATTGTAAAACATATTATATTAACATGTATATAGACTTATTGCACTATTTTTTATTTGTATTTTTGTATTTTATTAAATAACATTGCATACGAATGTCATTGCCATTTCTATATATATCCTTTATTTAACCAGGTTTCTACACTGTAGCTTTAAAACATGACATTAAAACCTTTTAATTGAATCTTGAACTACAGCAACATATGTTTCAAGTTTCAAGGCTTTATCATCACGTGCACAGCAGCTACAGTACAGTGTAGATATGGCAATGAAAGACTGAAGTCTCAGGCTCCTCCAACAGAGCAACATGAATATAGGACATAAAACAGATCAAATAGTGCAAGAGAATGTTTTGAGATGTGCACGTAGATACAAATAAAATAGAAATAGTGCAAGCAGAGTCTATATACACAATGTATATAAAGGATATTATATAAATTACAGTTGTAATAAATTATAGCCTATAATATACATATTGGAATGTATGGGTTTTAGGAGGATATACTTTAAGGGTTTGAGTTGCATCAAATTGCAGTTTTAATAGATTATATAATAAACATATTGGTATTTATGGGTTTATATTGATAGGTTAAGTGTTTGTGTTGCATCAAATTGCCGAGTCATTGTGACCAATAGACTGAAATAAAGCTTGGTAAAAAAAAGAGAATCTAACACCACTGCAAAAAAAGGAAAAACGTCCATCCTGTGAACATTAGGCGATCTATGTTTGTCTGACGACTTCGCGTCGGTGGGCGGGGCGAAGCCAAGAGCTCGTCGCTGATTGGTCGGCGGGCCGGACTCACGTAACGTTAATGTAGCGGTATATAATCTGTGTGTGTGCAGCTCTGAGCGGCAGCAGCACGGTTTGGGTCGCACATGTTAAATGGAAAACACCCAGTAAAGCGAGGGGAACAAAAGCTACGTGAAATGAGAGAGTGAGCAGAAGAATAGACACAAAACTAGACCTCCTTCTTGAAAGACCTTCTGAGAGCTGGAGGAGGACACATCGTTATCTGTGAGTAACCTTCATCTTGAGCTGATATTAAGCTGCAGGAAGTGTGTTACTAAAGGGTCGCTGGTGTGTTATTAGCTTTGTTTATATGGAAAATGTGTGTTAATGGTGAGGGGTTCCTGTGTCCTCAGCTCACTCTGACACGATGTGAGTCATTCAGTTCAGAGCAGGGTGGGCGGGTGGGCTCCCGCACACTCAGGCTGTATATCTATCAACTTCACTCATAATGCCCCTCTGTCGGTTAGTCGACTAAATGGTCCATTGCTCTCGGCCCACTTGGATTTATTTGGTTATAAATCCGTTTTTTTCCTTTTTTTTTCATGCAAAATAACTGATTTAAAAAAAAAAAAACGATATAAAGTGGTGTTTTTGCATTATTCAGATTCAGACTAGTTTATTATCCATTACACTTACATATAATTATTATTTGTCATGTCTTGTATTAATTCAAAATCAAATTAGTGTTATTTGACTTGGATCACAAGTCTGTTTTTTGACGCTTTTTTTCATGCAAAATGACTGATTTAAAACAAAATTATGATTTAAAGTGGTGCCTTTTTGCATAATTCAGAATAGAGTCATACAATTATTATTTTGTATGTCTTATATATGTTTTATATTTATTTATTTAATATTTTATTCCAACTCAAATGAGTGTTATTTGACTTGGATTTATCTGGTTATTAGTCCGTTTAAAAAAAAAAATTGTAATTATGTAATTATTTGAGTTAATAGTTTCTACAAAGTAAAATATCATATAAAAAGAGAAGTTACAAATCCTCATGAATGCTTTGTATTACAATGTATGTACAATGTCAATAATTCATTGACTTCAAGATACTACGATACTACGTGTGTGTGACCATTGACCAATGACAGTCCTACCTTATACAGTGGGGTGACATTAATATCACTGTGTAGAAATACTTTGAAAAATTGCTCCACTAAATATAAAAAAAACACCATCAAAGAAGCCCTTTTTTGCATAATGTACTTCTCAGTAGTTAAGTAGGATTTTGAATGTACTTTATCCTGTACATTTGTATCATGTGGTATTACTACTGTATTAGTGAACTATGACTCCAGTACATGCTCCAGTACAATCACCAGTGGTGCGATAAATACTCTGAAGCCAAAGTCTTGTATTTCAAATCTTAAAGGTGGGGTATGTAATTTTGGAGAAACCAGCTCGAGTGCGCTAGAATTTGAAAATACACAGCCAGAAAAAATCTGCCACTTCCTCACAGAGCCCCTCCTCCAACACACCATTTTTATAGAGTGCATTAATAATAATAATAATAATAATAGATTTAATTTGTTAGCGCTTTTACAGGTGCTCAAAGACGCTTTACAGATATAGTGAAGATAAAATAAAATAAAGGAACAACAAATAAATATATAGTTAAAGTTCAATTCAAATAATACAAAAACAATCACACATTAAAAGCCAGATTGAAGAGGTGAGTGTGTTGAAGGAGGTGAGGTCAGTGCCGTCCCTGATGGGTTGGGGGAGTGAGTTCCAGAGGGAGGGGGCAGCGACGGAGAGGCTCTGTCCCCCCAGCTCCGGTGATTGGTGCGGGTGGGGATGGATAGGAGGTTGGCTTTTGATGAGCGTCTGAATACCATTGTTGGACAGTGGGTGATCAAAGTGATGAACACAATAACGCATCAATAATTATAACTCTGTAATATAACGCTTATTATTATGAAAAGGGGAGTTTTGGTACTTCCAGATTGTATATTTTTGATGGTGCAAATACTTGTCTTTTGGACACTGGGTGTGTTTATAAAAGCATTTCAAGTCAATCCTGTTCAGACACAAAGCAACCTTTACATTTCTTCAGTCTACTTTTATTCCAAATCCCACACAACCTGATATGTGAAGATGCTTGAAGGGTTAGAGGTAATGAGGAAGTAATGCACTCAGTATAATACAACCACATATGTAAGTGCTAGTGTCAACACAAAGAGATCATGATACGTAGTTTATAACGATTACTTGCGTTATTGATTACTAGTCCTTTGGTTTATTAAGAAAACGTCATACAATCATATAGAAGGGAAGTTACAAATCCTCATGATTGCTTTTTAATGCAATTTATGTATAATTGAATGTCCTTTAATTAAGTAATCGAACTTCCTTATTTAAGTGCTAGTACCTTAAAAGGCTGTCTTTGTTAAAGGGCTCTACTTGAGCTAATGTATGGGTTCCTCCACAAATCAAATCAGGTTTTATTTATATAGCACATTTTAAAAACGATTTTTGGTCGAGCCAAAGTGCTGTACATTCAAATAATAAATAACACATTACGACAATCACAAACAGAAGACAATAAATTACAACAGCAAATATAAAATCAAACACAAGGAAATGTCATGGGTCGCGCTCCGCTCTGACTAGAAGGCCAGGGAGAAGAAGTGTTGATTTAACCCCTAGGGTCTGGGCCGACCTCACGTGGAGAGGCAGAGTGATCCAGAGCCCGGGGCCCGCTGCTGCGAAGGCTCGGTGCCCTCGGGGTTTGAGCCTGGTCTTGGGCACTACCAGCAGCAGCTGGTCAGCAGACCTTAAAGCTCTGCCTGGGGTGTAGCGCTGGAGGAGTTCAGCTACATAGGTGATGCATAGTTACTTTAGATCCTCTGTTTTCTAAAAATGTGATCATACAGTTCTTGGAAATAATCCGTGTGTGTGTGTTACCTGTCGTGTGTGTGTGTTACCTGTCTTATATATGTGTGTGTGTTACCTGTCTTATATGTGTGTTACCTGTCTTGTGTGTGTGTGTGTGTGTGTGTGTGTGTGTGTGTGTGTGTGTATGTTTTACCTGTCGTGTGTGTGTGTTACCTGTCTTACACTGAACAAAAATATAAACGCAACACTTTTGTTTTTGCTCCCATTTTTCATGAGATGAACTCAAAGATCTAAAACATTTTCTATAAACACAAAATAACCATTTCTCTCAAATCTGAAAGAATCTGTGATCGTGAGCACTTCTCCTTTGCCGAGATAATCCATCCCACCTCACAGGTGTGGCATATCAAGATGCTGATTAGACAGCATGATTATTGCACAGGTGTGCCTTAGGCTGGCCACAATAAAAGGCCACTCTGAAACGTGCAGTTTTGCTTTATTGGGGGGGTCTGGGGGGGGTCCGAAAACCAGTCAGTATCTGGTGTGAGGGGTAGGGTAATGTTGTGAATCGAGTGGCCTGTTTTCGTCGTCCATAACGTACGCCTGCCCATACCATAACCCCACCACCACCATGGGCCACTCGATTCACAACATTACCCTAACCCTACCCCTAAAAAATGGGAGCAAAAACAAAAGTGTTGCGTTTATATTTTTGTTCAGTGTATGTGTGTGTGTGTGTGTGTGTTACCTGTCTTATGTATGTGTGTGTGTGTTACCTGTCTTATGTATGTGTGTGTTACCTGTCTTATGTGTGTGTGTGTGTGTGTGTGTGTGTGTGTGTGTGTGTGTGTGTGTTACCTGTCTTATGTATGTGTGTGTGTGTGTGTGTGTGTGTGTGTTACCTGTCTTATGTATGTGTGTGTGTGTGTGTGTGTGTGTGTGTGTGTGTGTGTGTGTTACCTGTCTTATGTATGTGTGTGTGTGTGTGTGTGTGTGTGTGTGTGTGTGTGTGTGTGTGTGTGTGTTACCTGTCTTATGTATGTATGTATGTATGTGTGTGTGTGTGTGTGTGTGTTACCTGTCTTATGCATGTGTGTGTGTGTGTGTGTGGTGTGTGTGTGTGTGTGTGTGTGTGTGTGTGTGTGTGTGTGTGTGTGTTACCTGTCTTATGTATGTATGTGTGTGTGTGTGTGTGTTACCTGTCTTATGTATGTGTGTGTGTGTGTGTGTGTGTGTGTGTGTTACCTGTCTTATGTATGTATGTATGTATGTGTGTGTGTGTGTGTGTGTGTGTGTGTGTGTGTGTGTGTGTGTGTGTGTGTGTGTGTGTGTGTTACCTGTCTTATGTATGTATGTGTGTGTGTGTGTGTGTTACCTGTCTTATGTATGTGTGTGTGTGTGTGTGTGTGTGTGTGTGTGTGTGTGTGTGTGTGTGTGTGTGTGTGTGTGTGTTACCTGTTATTTTCCCGTGTATGTAACATGTCCTGTGCTAATGAATGCTACCTGTCATATGTGTGTTAGTGTGTGAGTGTGTGTGTGTGTGTGTTACCTGTCTTATGTGTGTGTGTGTGTGTGTGTGTGTGTGTGTGTGTGTGTGTGTGTGTGTGTGTTACCTGTCTTATATATGTGTGTGTGACCTGTCCTATGTGTGGTTAAACTGAGTCACAGAACTAGTAACGGTGAAACAAAGTGACTTTCAAACCAGTGCTTCTTCATTACAACAAAGCGCACCATGAGCCGAGTCAGTACTAACTCATAGATCATAATAAACAGAAGGTTGGCCGCCGCTACTCTGTCAGTCGGTCTGTATTACCGCGCAGCAGTTATTATCTTCATAGCTGCACTTTTGGAGGGTGTTTTCTCATCAGTGTGGAAATCTTTAAAGTGTCACTCGAGGTGCCGATGGCAGACGGGAGACTCGGCTCAGGATCACTTCAGAGACATGCAGCCTTTCTGAAGTGATAGAGGCTGAAGCTCAGAGAGTGTCGCCTTAAAAATAAAACATGACTCGGATAAAGCAGCTGGATCAGAGCTGGCCATATCTGCAGCAGAGGAACATGAGTCCTGTTAGTGACACATTTAAACCAAAGGATCTTCCTGTTATTTAAAGTTAATTTAGTGGTTTTGTTAGGACCTTTTAAAAGTGCACCAAAGTAAGGGAGGCTCGCTTTCTTTATTTGTCATTTTTCTAAACGCCTTGTTTGTGCCATCCCACAAAAAATATACAAAAATACATGTTTACTGATCATTATATATAGGTTATAGGTCAGAAAACGCTATTTCCCGCCTCTCAGAAATGGAGATAATGATATGATATTTGATATTCAAAATAAAGTTAATATTCGTGAGATTTGGGGAACCAAAACAATACATTTTAAGACATTAGTCTGGATTTTAACAAACTGGAATGGAAATGTTTCACTTTTTACTGACGTATTATAGCCCAAGTAATAAAATGAGAAAACAAATAGCAAGATTATTTAAAATGTGAATCTTAAATTGCAGCCCTAGAAAACAGTATAATTTTACCTCTGCTCTGATTGGTTAGCTGGCCGGCTCTGTTGTGATTGGTCAACCGCTTACAGATGTCCCGCCCCTTAGCCTATCATGTAAAACAGTACCTTACTTTAATATATTTTAGCAAAAACAAAGATAGATAGATTTTTAATGTGCAAGTCTTTGGTAAACTGAAAAAGATCCAATTGAATTGAATGTTTTTTTTATGGTAGAACATTTTACATGTTGTTGTTGTCTGCTGATTCTTTGATTATGTGAGAGACAGATTAAAAACCTGTCAAGCAGGAGCAGAAGCTTGACTTTAAAGCAACCCAACGGAAGTTTCATGTAAGTTTAGTTCTTTCAGTCTTAGCTCGGGCTGCTAGAGACGGGAGCACGTTGATGCGACCTTCCTAGCCGGAGACATGGCCGCATTTTACAATAAACTTTCGTTGGGTCGCTTAAAAACAAATATCGCAAATCGAATCGCAATCTCTGTCAGAAAAATCTCAATTAGATTTTTTGTACCCAAAATCGTGCAGCCCTACAGGAGAGGACTCTTTAAAGTAGAGACACTACAAACTGATATACACCTGAACATCAGCAGGAGAGGACTCTTTAAAGTAGAGACACTACATACTGATGTACACCTGAACATCAGCAGGAGAGGACTCTTTAAAGTAGAGACACTACATACTGATATACACCTGAACATCAGCAGGAGAGGACTCTTTAAAGTAGAGACACTACATACTGATGTACACCTGAACATCAGCAGGAGAGGACTCTTTAAAGTAGAGACACTACATACTGATATACACCTGAACATCAGCAGGAGAGGACTCTTTAAAGTAGAGACACTACAAACTGATATACACCTGAACATCAGCAGGAGAGGACTCTTTAAAGTAGAGACACTACATACTGATATCCACCTGAACATCAGCAGGAGAGGACTCTTTAAAGTAGAGACATACTGATATACACCTGAACATCAGCAGGAGAGGACTCTTTAAAGTAGAGACACTACATACTGATATACACCTGAACATCAGCAGGAGAGGACTCTTTAAAGTAGAGACACTACAAACTGATATACACCTGAACATCAGCAGGAGAGGACTCTTTAAAGTAGAGACACTACATACTGATATCCACCTGAACATCAGCAGGAGAGGACTCTTTAAAGTAGAGACATACTGATATACACCTGAACATCAGCAGGAGAGGACTCTTTAAAGTAGAGACACTACATACTGATATACACCTGAACATCAGCAGGAGAGGACTCTTTAAAGTGGAGACACTACATACTGATATACACCTGAACATCAGCAGGAGAGGACTCTTTAAAGTGGAGACACTACATACTGATATACACCTGAACATCAGCAGGAGAGGACTCTTTAAAGTAGAGACACTACATACTGATATCCACCTGAACACCAGCAGGAGAGGACTCTTTAAAGTAGAGACACTACATACTGATATACACCTGAACATCAGCAGGAGAGGACTCTTTAAAGTAGAGACACTACATACTGATATACACCTGAACATCAGCAGGAGAGGACTCTTTAAAGTAGAGACACTACATACTGATATCCACCTGAACACCAGCAGGAGAGGACTCTTTAAAGTAGAGACACTACATACTGATATACACCTGGACATCAGCATGAGAGGACTCTTTAAAGTAGAGGCATACTGATATACACCTGAACATCAGCAGGAGAGGACTCTTTAAAGTGGAGACACTACATACTGATATCCACCTGAACACCAGCAGGAGAGGACTCTTTAAAGTAGAGACACTACATACTGATATACACCTGGACATCAGCATGAGAGGACTCTTTAAAGTAGAGGCATACTGATATACACCTGAACACCAGCAGGAGAGGACTCTTTAAAGTAGACTCATGTTAAAAGTTAACTTATGTGTATCGTAAATAAAACACAGACATCACGTGGTAACTGCAACGTGGAATTACAGATTCTTGGTTTAAATTAAATAATAAACTGTTGATAGTTAATGGATACACTTGGGAACAATGGGCTCCAGTGTGTGTGACTGTAGCTCAAGGCGTCAACTCTTCTTGGCAAACAAATGTTACATTCTGGCAAAGAAAAACAAATCACACTGACACATCAGTTCCACAAGGAAGTCGGTGTGTGTGTGTGTGTGTGTGTGTGTGTGTGTGTGTACAGTAAACTCTGAAACACAGGGCTTGCACTGCTCATGTAACGTCTTTATCTCCAAACTTCTCTCCATATTCCTCTCTCTCTGTGTGGTTTATTCTTCCCTCTTTTTATCTTTCCTCCTCTTCCTCCTCCTCTTCCTCTTTTTATTTCACACGTCTCCCTCTGACTTCATGCTTCACTTTCTGCCTGGCTGTGTAAGCATGACTCTGCAGATTGTCTCAGTCTCTGCAAGAGTGGACACGAGTGAGATTAAGGTTGATATCATCTGTTTGTAAACTCGTTGAACCGTTCCATATTCTAACCCCTCGTGCCACAACAACTTACTTTTATAATCCATTATTAACCCTTTAAGCAGTTTACCATGCAGACATGAAAGAAAACGTTTGATTTTAAGGTGGGGTATGTAAATTGGATTTGTTGTCAAAGCACTTCAGATATTCATTGCTATCGGGATGTTAAGAGCATTCCATGGAATATAACAACAAGTGTATCTCGAGCCGGTTTCTCAAACTTACCTACCCCACCTTTAAAGCAGTTTACCATGCTACCAGCTTACTTCCTGGTTTCAGGACGCGTCACTGGCTGCACCTCTCAGTATAAACAAGGTCTTCTGTCGGCTCTGTACATCAATGCCGACCTATGCTGACAGTAAGTGAAGAGTAGAACATATAAAGGTATTGGCGAAATGTCCCAGCAGTTTAGGATAATGAAGGTTCTAATCTAATCTATAGCCATTACATGTCTAACTCCTGATGACAGGAAGGCAGAACGTGCATTATACAAATAATAATACTCATAATTAATAATAGCAGACATTTTTTAACAATGTCCACCATATCATTATTTTAATAAACCAAATATGAACAATTGAGGAAAATTAGGAAGAACTGATTGTTCAAATGTTGTAGTATAAGTAGTAATGTAGTTAGTGCATAAATTAGCTACTATTGCAACAAATGTGTTAATTTTCTTCATTATTAGTCGATTTTTTTGGGCGAATGCTCCGGGCCAGTGGTTACAATGGTGGGGCCAGTGATAATACACATTTACCCTTAATGTCTACCCCTGAGTGGACTCACCCACAGCTAAGGAAATGCACTGTGCATTTTCTATTCCATCACAAAGCTGATTAATCAAATCACCAGCCAGTATTTATGTTCTTCTGGTTGCTGTGGAATCTGAGAGGGGATTTGCTTGATTTTACCTGTTATTTCCTCTTTGTGTTTGCCTTCAACCTGGTCTCCATCACTTCAGTCATGCATTCTTTATACTTCAGTTATTATCCAGTGGAATTCCCTTACCTACTGGCCTAGTTAAATCAAAGTGGTTACTTTTTCTTGGCTGGGCAGTGAAGTTCTACACACCGTCTTATTTGACTTTCGCAGGACTTAAAACAGTTTTTTGGGGGCAGACCCCCACAAAGAAAAAAAAATATTTACACACGTAAGGTCATCATCTTAATAGTTTTGTATGCTCATCCGTGAGCAGAGCATCAAGTTGACGTGTCTATTACGACTGAATGCGGCGATTGCCATTTTGTTCAGCAAAACGCCTCACAGACTGATTAAGATCAACAGCTTTAGTGCGTTTTGATTCAATGCTGAGTGCAGCCAAACTGACAGTCTCTTCTCTGTCAGTGTAGACCGCAGCTCATTCCTTCAGTGCTTGGGTCCGAATGCTTCTCGTTTTGCGCCGTCCCGTTCAAATGAAATCGCCGCCAATCAAATGTCCACGCTCGCGCCAGGACCGGGGGAGGGGTTACATGACGTGCATCTTGTGCTGCATTCACTTGCACTCGGACATTAGAGATTTTCTCTCATAAATGTCCGATGAGCCACAACTTTTCTTTCAAAACAATGCTGCCAACTGGGGTGGCAGCTGGGGTGGCAAGGCCTATTTTTAGGGTGTCAGTTGCCACCCCGGTAGGTGAAACTAGGCTACTAGCTACAGTAGGGGTGTGCAATTAATCGTATTTTAAATCGCGATTACGATTATGGCTTGCGACGATTATGAAAACAGCATAATTGACAAAATACGATTATTTTGCTAGGTGCGCTTTCGCCCCTCCCTAAAAGCCCCCTCGGCCACGTGGGAGTGACATGTGTTGTGAGTGTTCAGCGCGAGCGAAGATGTCAGAACAAGAGCAGCAACTCGTTAAAAAGAAGGGTAAAACTATTTCCACTATTTGGAAGTACTTTGGCTTTCAGGAGTCCGACGTGGAGCAAAACAAAGTACAGTGCAGGATTTGTTACCAGGTTGAGTTGGCACCACATGCTAACACAACCCATCTCTTTAATCATCTGAAATACAACCACAAAGTGCAATACGACCAAAGTGCAATAATACAACAAAAAGCAGACCAAAAAGCAGATGCCCGCTTGACTTCATCCACCACATCATCACAGTCATCGATTCAGGACGCATTGTACAGAGCAACGGCCTACGCGACGAGCTCGCAGAGACACAGACATATTACAGGTGCCATTACATTTCACATCGCTAAAGATATGTGCCCAGTGAGCACTGTTTGCAACCAGGGCTTTAAGCAACTTGTCAACACGTTGGACAAGCGTTACGCGATGCCGTCTCGGTATTAGGCTTGTTTGAGACACATTGCGGCTCGCCTCGAAAGTAGACGAGAGTAGCCGATCGCAGCCGGGGGAGGTGTCAAAATGCTCGTCTTAAGTCGGACAGCTCGGACTCAGAGTCGGCTTGACTGGCTGGGTTTGCAATGGCGGAAATTGCGTTGGCGTTTTTCGTTGCAGATGAAGTGGATGCAATAGAAATCCCACATGTATTGTATGGAGAATGACATGATCTAAAGGGACTGTGATTGAGAGAAAATTCAATATTTGTTTACAATAAACATGAATATGTCATTTGTTTGATTTGCATTAAAAGACAATACCATTTTTGATTTAAATGATAGATTACCTTGTGCATTTGTTGCAGCCCGTGCTTGCTGCATAAGTGCAGCTGCTAAACTGTTATCTGAAAAATAATTTACATCATTTAAAATCATATCCAGATTGTTGGAATGCAATTTAGTTGTTTACTCACCATTTTGTAGTCTTTGGGAAATGTCTTGTGAGACTCTTACAGTGATGTCTCCCTGTCCATCACGCACCACAAATTCCATTTTACCCACTGTAGACAAAGGTGATCACTATTGCTTTATATAGGTTTGTTAATTCAGTCATGATGAGGAACCACACCAGTGACTGGGTTCCATAATTAGAAATGCTCCTCCCTCTTAATGTTTGCAAAACTGATAGGTGGACAGGCTACAAATGATCAGTCCCTTCAGATCCGCACACATGAAGCTTCATGAGCATGCACTGAACAGACCTGCTGCTGTGTTAATTCTTGATCTGCCACTTTAAGCTTTATGATGTGTACAACATGGATGTAATTTGATTTAATCTTGCCATTTTAAATGATGTATTCAATAAATAAGGTTAAACCAAATCATTACATTACAACAGATTTTATTTTAATGATTTGGTTTAACTTATAGATAAACTTTATTGTTATTGCACATATTACAGGTACTGAGACACCGAAATGCAGTTTAGCTTCTAACCAGGTGCAACAAGCAGCGAAGTGGAAAGTAATGTACACAATCTACAGAATAACATATAGAATGAATTGAATGATGAATAAACAGTGGGGTATGAATACACTAGATATACACTAGCAGCCTGAGAGCAGTATGAACAGTGTGTATGAATACACTAGATATCAGCCTGTGAGCAGTATGAACAGTGTGTATGAATATGCTAAGATATATAAAGTATGAAAACGGTAAGCAGTATAGTATAAAATATATAGATATTAATTTCATGATGATAAACATTGTGGAACAATGATGACAAATGGGAATGGATGTGGCGACGTAAAACTGACACAAAACAACAACAAACTGTTGCCAGCCAATTGGAGAGCTTCATCAGCAGCACGTGGTAAAAACCACCAATGAGCGCTCAGCTCGAGATACCAGCGAGCCGTTTCCCATCAAGCATTTAGCTTCCGCAGCTCGTGGAGAGCAACTGCGCCGCCTCGCCGCGCCTCGCTCTCAAGGCTGCGGGCGTCTTTGTCCCGCGATATTTCAAAGTCTCATGTGGGCGAGCCTCCAGAGCAAGTCGGACAAAATGACTGACCATCATGCAACGCACTAGCAAGACGTTGATCGCAATTGCGCAGGTCTGCGCAGGTCTTGCTTGTCTCAAACAAGCCTAACATTTCAGCAGGTCTGCGCTGCCTGCACTATATGACAAATGCCGTGGGGAAGTTGAGAGAGATGTGGCTTCAGCTGACTACTTTGCCACCACAATTGACCTATGGTCTAACCCAGCGGTGCCCAACCAGTCGATCGCGGGGATATTCCCAGTCGATCGCGAGATGTGTCTAAAAATAGAACAACAATATTCTGTGTTATCGTTAATGTCCTGTAACATAATCTTCCTGTGCCAGGATAATGCACTTGAACACATCAAAGCTTTGTGGTTGGCCAGTGTCACCCCATGTGTCGGGGCGTGGCTGGTGGGCAGTGCACTATTTCGCTGACGTTGTCCGTCAACAGCATGGACAGGACCGCAATAATGTCAGAAGCAAAAAAGCCCAAAATATATAATTTTTCCATCTGTCTCATCTGCAATGCGAGCGTGGCTTTATCGAAGAAGGGTAATTTAGGAGCGGCATTTCAAAACAGTGCACAAACGCTACGAGACGGAACTCCCTCCTAATTCTGCCCTACGCTCCAAAAGGGGAGGGGCCTGAAAGGACAGCTGAATGCACAGCAGTCCATTTTCACCTGGCCCAACAACAAGAGCAAGGCTGCTACCAGAGCATCTTATCGTGTCAGTCACGTTCTTGAGAAACACATGAAGTCTTTCAAAGATGGCGAAGTTGTGAAAGAAGCTTTCCTGGAGGCTGCCGACGTGCTTTTGGGGGACAGTAAAAATAGTAGCATTTTAACAGGTTTTTGATATGATAAAAACTCAAGTTAGATACCGTTAGTAATCAGCTGTAAGTTTTAGTTTGTTTGAACTTATTCATTATAATTATTGTACAAAATGGTATAAGAATGCAAACATTAAGATCTGTTTGAATTGATTATAGTCTATTATCAATTCAGGTTAAGAAACTAGTGTTGCTTGCATCCTATTTTAAAAAGGCATTTATTTTTATACTCTAATAAAATGCAACAAAAAAAGGGTTTGATTCTATTAATGTTGTCTTTTTTATTGCACTTTGGCAGCAGATTCCTGCGTAGCTTCGGATCTGAGTTGTCTTATTAGTAAGCCTAATTTATACTTTTGTAGCAACACTATTCTTATATAATGGCAAAGAAAGGGTTCAGAGTCTTTTCTTTTTTTCCTGTGTCATATGTGGCAGCACTGCCACAAGTTCCTCTTCAGAGAGGGTCTTCAGTACAGGTGGCAATATTGTCATCTGCCTGCGCTCATCTCTGAAACCAATTTCTTGCAAAAAATCTTTAAGAGAGGACATGAGCAGCCCTACCAGCATTTGCCATGGTGGCCAAAACATTTTTATTTGGTCTTAAATTGTAGTTCAACATTTATTTCCTGTTACTTCTGGACCATGAGGGTTGGCCAGCCTTCAACGTTTAACTGAGTGGAATATGTTGAATATGTTTTACCAAAATGTTGGCTATATGTTAAGGAGTTTTCAGTAGGTTGTGACAGTGCACTTCAACATGTTTGATTTAATTTGGGCTAATTTATTTTTATTTATCATATTAATATATGTATAGTATGGTTTTGGAAGTGCGCTCCAACATATTTGTTGATCTTGTTTATTGCTAACATATTGTTTGTTTTAAAGTTCAAAAAATGGTCAATGAATAATCGTTAAAATAATCATGATATCAATTATTGACCCAAATAATCGTAATTATGATTATTGCCATAATCGCACAGCCCTAAGCTACAGTACAGATGGAACTAGATGAGCTGTTAACTCTCGCTCTGAATCTTTTTTTTTTTTAAACTCTCGCTCTGACTTAGACAGGTTGAAAGAGACGAGACACACATTTTTTCCACCCGCATTCTGCGAAGACCCGCCCTACTGTGCCTCTGATTCGCAGATTGTTTGGGGGGAAAAAACGCTGACGGGATGCTGAATGTGATTGGACCAAAGCGTTGACGGACACACACAGACAGTGGAGCAGGACATGCAGAGCGCTGTTTTGCAGTCTATGGACATAGCGGATCATTTTGACTCTTTGCTTTGTGGCGATGTCTCGCAGATAACACAGATAATACATATGAAAAGTATAATTTGCTCAGAGTCCAGAGACAGTTGTGGTTCGGTCCGGATCCGGACCGGAGTCCGGACTTTGAGGATGCCTGCTTTAAAGTTCAAAAAGCTCTTTATTGTTCTCATACTGCCTGTGCTGCAGCTCCTCTTTTCCCCCTCTGTCTGAAACCAGAGCCCAGTCTGCTCTGATTGGTTAGCTGGCCGGCTCTGTTGTGATTGGTCAACTAGCTTAGAGATGTCCCGCCCCTTAGCCTATCACGTATAATGTGTTGGAGCGCTAGCCAATAGGAGCGCAAGTGTTAAATAGTGACGTCACTATATTTTGGAAGTAAACAAAGGAGTTTCATTTTAAATAATAAAAAAAATAGACCCTATTTTTACGTTTGCTCCACCTTCAGAACTACGGTTCCTTTATATACAACAATAATACAAATGTATTTTAGAAAATAATAAAATATGGTCGTATGTGTTAAATACAATACAGATGTGGAATACTGAAACTCAGGTACTTATCGACCATCTTATAAATAAATAAATCGAATAATCGTCCGCCCCAAGTCCTCAAATGTAGCAAAAAACAAATACAAAAATCTCTTTTCAGTGATAAACGCTGAATTTTAATCAAAAAGTAAAAGCTCTACATCTTAACGTCAGATATAAGTTTCTCTGCTGCAGCGGTTTTATTCAGCTCCAGCTGCTTTTTTAATGCATGTACCTTTTTTTAAATGTGGTCAAAAGCACCTTTTAGAGGCGCCTGTGTGCAATGAGATCTCCCTGCAGCGCTCGCTATCCGGTATCAGCTGAATAAACGGTGCTCTGTGGCAAAGAATAATCATGTGACGCCTCGAAGAAGTTACTAATGTTATTGTTTTACAAAAGAAACCTTCCAACATCCTCATCAGGAGCTCTTTATGTCGAGCAAGAGACTCAAAGATTTCAAAATTTGACAACAATTATGTAAAATAAATCCTTAATTGTAGAATTATTTGAGCAGTTACTGCAGTATTTTGCAGATTACCAATCATGTATCCCGAAGATACGCTGAATTAAATGTTTGTTTTCAGCCCTACAGCTGTGTTGTTATATTTAAACAACACATTTTATTGTTTACATTGTCCACTTATGAATTTGACTTTATACGAACAGCTATCAGCCATCGTATCTCGTTTAATACTTCCTGTATCTGTAGACCTATAGGAACAGACATTGTGTTTGTTGCATCAATAACTTTCATTTCTACTTAAGGTCTCACACACACTCTGTGGTTGAAGTGTGTGTTTACCCGAGGTCATGTTGCTCTGTTAAAACGGTGTGTGTGTGTGTGTGTGTGTGTGTGTGTGTGTGTGTGTGTGCGTGTGTGTGTGTGTGTGTGTGTGTGTGTGTGTGTGTGTGTGTGTGTGTGTGTGTGTGTGTGTGTGTGTGTGTGTGTGTGTGTGTGTGTGTGTGTGTGTGTGTGTGTGTGTGTGTGTGTGTGTGTGTGTGTGTGTGTTGTGTGTGTGTGTGTGTGTGTGTGTGTGTGTGTGTGTGTGTGTGTGTGTGTGTGTGTGTGTGTGTGTGTGTGTGTGTGTGTGTGTGTGTGTGTGTGTGTGTGTGTGAGGTCAGTGGAAATGTACTGACCATAGAGACCTGACTGAGCAATGATTAACCTTCTCACCCTGACTATTAATGGACCAAAACCTGTTAAAGTACTAATGAAGTAAAGTACCTTGAAACTGTGCTTTGGTTCATGTACTTATTAATCAGATAACTCACATTTGATTTGTGCGGCTTCTTGCAGTGAATATATTTAGTCTGTTGTGCGTGTATTAAGGTAGTGAACAAAAACTCAATTGTAATGAAAATAATAATAATCCAAAAATAATAATAATCAGAATAATACAAAATAAATAAAATAATAATTGTTATATAATAATAATAAGAATACATTTAATAATAATACAATAAGTTAAATAATACAAAATAAACTAAATAATAATACAAGTAAATTAAATAATAAAACAGAATCAATTAAATAATAATAATACAAATATATTAAATAACAATAATAATAACAAATAATTCAATAATAATCAATACATATTGTATTATAATAAACAAATACATTTCATAATAATAATAATGTCTTTTCTCTCCTAGCTCGAAATGGATTTTCAAGATAAAGAAATTATCCCTGGAGAGATTCTGCCTGTGGTGATCATCGGTAAGAAAAACCCACACACACACACACACACACACACACACACACACACACACACACACACACACACACACACACACACACACACACACACACACACACACACACACACACACACACACACACACACACACACACACACACACACACACACACACACACACACACACACACACACACACACACACACACACACACACACACACACACACACACACACACACACACACACACACACACACACACACACACTTTCCATCATACGAATGGAGAGCCTTAGAGCGGACGCAGCTCCTCGCTGACTGACTTTGCTTCGCTGCGTATGTGTAATTTGTAGCTCAATATGAAACGGCACAATTCCCCTTTTTCCTACCTTCTCCAAAGCGCCTGAACGCAGCGCAAAGTCTCAGCTGCATTCCCAGGTAACGTTGAAGAACACAGTGTTTAAAAATAAGAGAAGACTGTGCTAAATATCATATTGATCCGTCCAAAATGATAAAAGCCGTTTAGTAGCATGGGATAGTTTCAGAAAAGTCATTGAATTAATCCGTTTAAAATAACATATGAGGCAGATGTCGATGTTGTTTAATGGACCTGCTCATAAACTGACTATTTCCCTTTGTAATTGATTTCTATAAATACTTTATTTTTAATAATTGTCTCCTTTTCTGTCATGTGTTTTTTATTTTCACTGCTTTGTTGCGTCTGAGCTTCTGCTGAGTCGTTGCACAGGTGAATGTGAGTCATGCTGTCGCTCCGATGACTTTCATAACGAGGTTATTCAGTGACAGCGCTTACACAACCCGAACACGGGGTTCGTACGGGTGCTTGAAATCCTTGAAAATGCTTGAAATTTGACGTGGTGTTTTCAAGGTTGGAAAGTGCTTGAATTTCGGGAATGGTGCTTGAAATTGAGATAAAGTGCTTGAAAATGTAAATGCTTTACTTTTACAAAAAATTGCTGTCTGACTGAATAGTTCGCTTTTTAGATTAAAAGAAAAGCATTGCTTCGCTTCTACATGAAACAGCTCCGCTGCGGCCTTCCCGCGCTATGCGCGCGACCTGCAAGTGTTTGTGTTACGTGTGACCTGGGCATTCTGATGAGTGATAGATGTGTGCCAGCAGGTTGCCGTTTCAACGAGCGTTGGCTAGCAGAAGACAAATACAAGCCATGGCTAATACGAGGGTCAAGCCCACGAGTAGCCTCCTGCAAAGTTTGCAAAAATAACGATGCGAGAGTCTGCGCTGACGAGCCACATGAAAGGTACGCCGTAGTACAGCATTTTAGATTAGGCTAACGTTGCATGTTACGTTTGTTTAAGCTAACGTTAGCGAGCTGAATAGCGAACTCGATGAGGGATAATAATAATTGCAGGGGACAATCATTTCAGAGGAGCGTACCTATGTTAATATGTGCGTTACAGTCGCCATCCTGTGGTGTTCAGAGGATGAAGCTCTCACGGCATTTCGTGTTATAGTCACGAAATATAATCTATTGATTCGACACCGAGCGATTTTGAAAGTATTTCTACTGGTGGTATGTTTCGTGCCTAAACCAAATGTGACTTGCTCTATCGAAGTCACATTGACCCGTAGACACATTTTCGTTTGTATTACTGGTCTGGGGGAAGCTCGCGAGTGTGTTTGTGTATTTTTGCGTTTGTGTACCGGGGAAACACTCACAAGAAACACCGGCTGTTGCTATGCCTGCTGTGACGTTAAATTAGTCCGTTCTCTGCTTGTAATTATGCCGAAGCTTCAAAGTTGTATTTATCATCTGAATTTGCCGAAACAAGTTTAATATTCTGAAAGCCAAGACTTTGTTTATTTGAAAACAGATGAAAATAAACTGTCTTTTATATAAAATTGAAGTATTATACAAGTAAAACTACATTTTGCTTTAATCCCATGTAATTGTAGAATGAACACAGTCTTCCTTTGAAGATGTATAAGTCAGGAGTCTTGAGTAGTCAGCATTACTTATTACATATTATTATACACTTGTTATCATTGTGAGTCTATTGTTATGCAGCTCTGCGTGATTTTGTGGCTACAATTCAGACTAATACACCAGAGGTGGAATAAGTACTCAGATCTTGTACTTGAGTAAAAGTAGAAGTACTCAGATCTTGTACTTGAGTAAAAGTAGAAGTACCAGAGTGTAGGAATACTCTGTTACAGTAAAAGTCCTGCATTCAAAATGTTCCTCAAGTGAAAGTAGAAAGTATTCTCATCTAAATATAGTGAAAGACAGTAAAAGTAGTTATTGTGCAGATTGGTCCATTTCAGAATAATATATATGATATGTTTTATAATGATTGATCATGAAAGTGTTCTCAAAGCTGGTGAAGGTGCAGCTAGTTTGAATGACTTTGTAGACTGCAGGGTAGCTGGTGAAGGTGCAGCTAGTCTGAAGTACTTTGTAGACTGCAGGGTAGCTGGTGAAGGTGCAGCTAGTCTGAAGTACTTTGTAGACTGCAGGGTAGCTGGTGAAGGTGCAGCTAGTCTGAAGTACTTTGTAGACTGCAGGGTAGCTGGTGGATTTACTCCAGGTGGAACTAAAGTCTGATTCAACACTTGATCAGATTTCACATCATTCATCCAGATCTGTGAAGTAACTAAAGATATTACATACATGAAGTGGAGGAGAAGTACACCATTTACCTCTGACTTATGTTCACTGCCAACCTAAAAGTAGCTCAAAAATAGTAATCAATAATGTATTGAAAAGTTATTTGGCTGATTGTTGTATATTGGCTCAGCCAGGTTATATGGGAGGCCCAGTCTATGTACAGATCACTCATTTTTAAATATTAAACTTAGTTTTCTTTACTTGAATTTTTCATCCTCGTGTAGAAGGCTATCACGAAACACACATTTGGTTGTTTATAGCATAAAGAACATCTGATTTAATGTGAGGTAGGGAAATAATCATTTGAGTATGTGTATATAAATATGTAATTTACAACAGCTGTAAGATGCTTGAAAATGCACCTTGAAAAGTGCTTGAATTTGACTTTGGAAAAGGTGTAAGAACCCTGAAGAGCTGTGTGTGTGTGTGTGTGTGTGTGTGTGTGTGTGTGTGTGTGTGTGTGTGTGTGTGTGTGTGTGTGTGTGTGTGTGTGTGTGTGTGTGTGTGTGTGTGTGTGTGTGTGTGTGTGTGGCCTAGCATTACTATACTTGTGGGGCCCTAAATCTGTTTACATAGGCACATGTGGGGACTCGCCTCCCTTATGGGGACAAATTGGAGGTCCCCATAAGGGGAGTCATTAATTTTAGGGTGAAGGTTAGGGTTAGGCATGTGTTGGTTATGGTTACGGTTAGGATAAGTCTCCAGGAAATGCATGTAAGTCAATGGAATGTCCCCTGAAGTGATGTAAACATGGTGTGTGTGTGTGTGTGTGTGTGTGTGTGTGTGTGTGTGTGTGTGTGTGTGTGTGTGTGTGTGTGTGTGTGTGTGTGTGTGTGTGTGTGTGTGTGTGTGTGTGTGTGTGTGTGTGTGTGTGTGTGTGTGTGTGTGTGTGTATATATAGAGAGTTCATAAAACTGATTTGTGGAAAAATTATAAATGGAAATATGTATTGCTCATAATAACAAAAAGGGAGAACAAAATTCCAATACAAATGTTATTCCTTAAAATAATAAAACGTCTTGTGTTAAAACATTTTATATTTGCTAATAATAATATAGATAAAAAAGCAGCGTTAAGATGTCTTACAGAGACAGGTTTATTATAATGACATTATTATAATGGCATTTAATACAATAAAATGTATACTGAAAGTGTCTTAAATCCACAAATGTAATGCTTATTAGAAAACAAAATTAATCATGATTACATCTAGAAAAGCGGTTTAAAGTGTTAATTGTGACCGCAGCATCAGGTCTAAGACCACAGGACGCATTTCATCCCACAGGCCACAAGACGATTCAACACCTGAACTCTTGAGAGAACATCCATAACATTCATCTGTTTCCAACTTAATAGTTATTTATCTATTATATCATATTGCAATTACTATGTTATCTGTGTTATTGTGTTGCCCTGTTGGAAGAGCCTGTGACCTCAGATCTTCATTGACATAACCACGCTGTAGCTCCACATGACAATAACAGCCTTGAACCTTGAAGCCTGCTGCTGTGTCTCTGAACTCTGAGGTTCAAAGTGTTAAATAACTCTCTCTCTCTCTCTCTCTCTCTCTCTCTCTCTCTCTCTCTCTCTCTCTCTCTCTCTCTCTCTCTCTCTCTCTCTCTCTCTCTCTCAGGTAACGGCCCCTCAGGGATCTGCCTCTCCTACCTACTGTCTGGTCGGACCCCCTACCTGTCGCCGGAGGTATCGCACCCAAACCCCCTGCTGAGCAGCAAACTGGGGGAACAGCCACATCTGTCACTGCTGGAGCAGGTAACACACACACACACACACACACACACACACACACACACACACACACACACACACACACACACACACACACACACACACACACACACACACACACACAGGACATCGGCTAAACTGTTGTTCTTAAAATTGGTAAACATAACATCTGCAAAATGTAATGTTTGTTTCCAACTCTACAGCTTTGTTGTTATTGTTATAATACATATGTTATTGTTTACATTGTCTAGTTGTGAATTGGACTTTATACAAACAGTCACCAGATATCAAATCTCTTTAGAATCTTTCATGTAAATATTTCCTCTATCTGCTGACTTATAGAGCAACATATCGTGTGTGTGTGTGTGTGTGTGTGTGTGTGTGTGTGTGTGTGTGTGTGTGTGTGTGTGTGTGTGTGTGTGTGTGTGTGTGTGTGTGTGTGTGTGTGTGTGTGTGTGTGTGTGTGTGTGTGTGTGTGTGTGTGTGTGTGTGTGTGTGTGTGTGTGTGTGTGTGTGTGTGTGTGTGTGTGTGCAGGACCTGGAGTACCTGTGTGAGGGTCTGGAGGGCCGCTCCTCTAACCCCGTGGCGGTGCTTTTTGATTCGCTGCTGCTCCCTGACAGCGACTTTGGTCTGGACCACTCGTCTCCTCTGGACTGGAGATACGAGCCTGAGAGATCAGTCCCTCACCTGGTGCTGGGGAGGGGCCCGCCGGGGGGCGCCTGGCACGTACGTTACTCTCAGTATCAAAAATATATATTAGTTTGACTATTTTGACTATTCCAATATTATTTTTAGCAGCAAATAATAACAAAAATATTAATTAAAATGAATAAAAGCGTACGTTACTCTCAGTATCTATTAAAAATATAACTTGTACTATTTCAATTTTCTTTGAAGCAGCAAATAATAATAAACAATATACAAAATTGAATAAAAGCGACAAAAAAAAGTCTTGAATTTAAATCTAAATTGATAATAATAATACTACTATAGGCAGCATAAAAAGACAAGGCATTGTACAAAAGAGAAATTAAAACTAGACTAGAAATAAAATAGCATTTAAAAAAATATACATGAGGAAATACAAATTCTTGCATTAGCTATTTCGTGCTTATAATAGCAAAAATAATAATAATAAAATGACAACAACTCCAACAGGGAAGAGAAGTGTTGCTTTGAAATATTTATTAAATACAATTATAATACAATGAATTCAAAGAAAAGGGGTAAAATTGTCTTCAATAAAAAAATCATGCTTGAAAAAATATAATAAAATAATGACAAGAGATTAAAAATGTCTGGTTTTGAAATAATAAATGTGTATGTGATAATAAAATAAAGGTAAAAAGTATTGCTTTGCATATGCAATACAGGAAGTATAGAAAAAAAAACTTGATAGCATGATACGAAATAAATCAAATCCTATACCTTTTGTTTTGAAACGGCAGACATATCTTTCAAACATTTCCTGACGAGCTAAAACCTAATTTCACAGCAGGGTCTTTGTCCCTGAGACTCGGCACAGGATATGGAAATGTGTGCAAATATTCTTTGTGTCGACATGCAGCCGCTTATTTGCACAAACTGCAGAGAGCACATGATGCAAGGGATGCAGCTTGTAAATACACAATTTATTGAGACTGGACTTGTTTGTATAATAGACATTAACATCATGTTAATAGTGTGTGTGTGTGTGTGTGTGTGTGTGTGTGTGTGTGTGTGTGTGTGTGTGTGTGTGTGTGTGTGTGTGTGTGTGTGTGTGTGTGTGTGTGTGTGTGTGTGTGTGTGTGTGTGTGTGTGTGTGTGTGTGTGTGTGTGTGTGTGTGTGTGTGTGTGTGTGTGTGTGTGTGTGTGTGTGTGTGTGTGTGTGTGTGTGTGTGTGTGTGTGTGTGTGTGTGTGTGTGTGTGTGTGTGTGTGTGTGTGTGTGTGTGTGTGTGTGTGTGTGTGTGTGTGTGTGTGTGTGTGTGTGTGGTTCCAGGCTATGGAGTGCTCCATGCTAACGCTCAGTCTGGCAAACTGGATGGAGCTTCCTGGACTCAAACTCAAAGACTGGATGAGGGAGAAACGCAGGTATGTGCACAGGAAACAGTATTTAAATAGACGTAGGCCTATAACACTGATATTTGAGTATTGAGTGGTTATTATAGAACACATATAATATTGATTTAACCCTTCATTTGCCTCAGAAAGTATTAGTATATGCTGGATTTAAAGATAGGTAGGTAGGTATTTAGGTAGGTAGGTAGGTAGGTAGGTAGGGCTGTAGCGATACACTAATCATACGATACGATACACGATATTCAGCTCACAATACGATATATATCACGATATTCAGCCAACGATACAATTCGATACGATTCGATATAATTCGATACACTTATATCATTTTCTGAAAGATTTTAAAGGGACAGTGTGATTTTGGTGACATCTTGTGAGTGTTCCATTGACTTGGATTGAATTAATTCAACTGAAAACTGAAAGCATCAATTATACAATATATGGCTCTGACAGAGAGTCTACAGCTTGCAAATGCTGGACAAAATGAATCAAAAGATGTGGTGAGAAAATTAGTTTCATTTATTGAAACAGTGCAAACTGTAGCTTACAAGCCTTTGAAACGTAAGTACATAAAGTGCCGTATCACAATGGACAATGGAGAATTAAAAGGGGCAGCAGGTGGCGGAACACGGGGGATTTGAATGGGACTTGTTAGAAATTAAAATCAATGTTTTGATGGCATAAAGTACCTTAAACATACCGTCAGTTTAAATGCTGTTTTATACTGAAAAACCAGAAGTTCTCGTGCACAACCAGTTGTTAAGCTTTTATTCTGAAAATCCTTCATTTCCGGTTAGCATTTAGCTAGTGGCTAATATACCATTTACTATAGAGGTGAATTTAGTAGCGATATGACACGGAGTGTTGCACACCGAAACCTACTGATTTCAACACTACAACTATAGACGTCGAGATATTATTATTGCTGAATATTAAATGAAGGTACAGTTTATTTGAATACGTTTGTTTACAGACGTGGGTAGCATGAGACAACATCCGGAAATGATACCAGCCGTGAGGTATTTTGGAGTATTGATTACAGCGTTTAAAATGTATTAAATGAAAAGTCATGAAAGAGATAAGGAGGAGAAAAGGCGTGTTTAGTTATATATTTAATGTACAATGTCTGAATCCTCTGTAATGCGCAACAACGAACATTGGAGACGTGGAGGGCCGATCCCCAGCAGCGCCAACCGGCCCACAGGGAGGAGTCAAAAGAGGATATTTAACAGCTGGAAAGGTGGAGCTCGCTCTCTTCGCTCACGAGAGCCAGAACACAGCTGTTTTTCTGACTGAACCAGCTTCGGCTTGTAACATTACCGCGCTTTTTATTAATTAAAGTATACATTTGAACCTTCTCAGAGACTCAATTAGTATCCTTTTTAAAGCTTCTCTCCTGGACGCGAGTATAACGAACACAGTTATCAGACTTAATGTATCGATACCCGCGGATGAAATATCGATACTTTCTCGGAAAACTAAATATCGATATATATCGCAGGATCGATTAAATTGCACAGCCCTACAGGTAGGTAGGTAGGTAGGTAGGTAGATAGGTAGATATATAGATAGATGGATGGATAGATGACTTTAAGATCCTAAACATATTTAGGAGGGACTTCATGCAATCAGTGTTAACCTCGGCAGGAGTTTGAATGGTTCTTACTGGTTTTTATCAAGAGCTATCCTCCACTTTGACCACCAGAGTGCGACATTGCAATCTTAATTGTGCCTTTTGGAATGAGTTTAATAGTGATGTCTGCATGAGAGGCAAAGCATTGAGTTTGTGTTGATGAATACAATTTGTGTTAAATGTCACCGCACCTTTTTGTTTGTCTTTCAAAAATATTGATTTGATAAGTTGATTTTTATCTTCCAGGAACCTCTATACTTCCTGTTCAACTCTTTTAGACTTTAACTTAGAGCAGGGGTGCCCAACCAGTCGATCGGGGAGATTCCCAGTCGATCGCGAGATGTGTCTAATAGAACAACAACATTCTGTTGTATCGTTAATGTCCTGTAACATAATCTTCCTGTCCAGAATAATGCACTTTAACGCATCAAAGCTTTGTGATTGGCCGGCGACACCCCATGTGTCGGGGCGTGACTGGTGGGCATTGGGCAGTATTTCGCTGACGTTGTCCGTGTCAACAGGAGTGACAGTCTGCACACACACAAGACCACAATTATGGCAGAAGCAAAAAAGCCCAAAATATATAATTTTCACTCCGAGTGGGAGGATGATTATTTTTGTATCTATTCCAATTCAAAGTCCATCTGTCTCATCTGCAATGCGAGCGTGGCTTTATCGAAGAAGGGTAATTTAGGAGCGGCATTTCAAAACAGTGCACAAACGCTAAGAGATGGAATTCCCTCCTAATTCTGCCCTACGCTCCCAAAAGGGGAGGGGCCTGAAAGGACAGCTAAATGCACAGCAGTCCATTTTCACCTGGCCCAACAACAAGAGCAAGGCTGCTCCAGAGCATCTTATCGTGTCAGTCACGTTCTTGCGAAACACATGAAGTCTTTCAAAGACGGCGAAGTTGTGTAAGAAGCTTTCCTGGAGGCTGCCGACGTGCTTTTGGGGGACAGTAAAAATAACAGTAGCATTTCAACAGGTTTTTGATATAATAAAAACTCAAGTTAGATACCGTTATTAATCAGGTGTAAGTTTTAGTTTGTTTGAACTTATTCATTATTGTACAAAATGGTATAAGAATGCAAACATTCAGATGTTTGCATTCTGTTCTGTTTAAATTGATTATAGTCTATTATCAATTCAGGTTAAGAAGCTAGTGTTGCTTGCATCCTATTTTAAAAAGGCATTTATTTTTATACTCCACTAAAATGCAACAAAAAAGGGTTTGATTCTATTAATTTTGTCTTTTTTATTGCACTTTGGCAGCAGACTCCTGTGTAGCTTCGGATCTGAGTTGTCTTATTAGTAAGCCTAATTTATACTTTTGTAGCAACACTATTTGTATATAATGGCAAAGAAAGGGTTCAGTGTCTTTACTTTTTTCCCTGTGTCACATGTGGCAGCACTGTTCAATGTTTCTTGAAAACCTTACCCACTGTAGTATGTGACGTGTGAATAAACTCCAACTCTGTATCAACAACACTGTTGTTTAACTTCAGTTAAATACTTGAGAGGTAAGATAAAGGATCTGCGGTATTTTATGAAGTATTCATCGTAAAAAAGGTCAGTTTTATACAAGTAGAAGTGTGTATTTACCTGGTAGTAGGCTGTCAGTAATGGCTACGCCTCTCTATTTGGACTGGTAGATCTCGGAAGACTGGCAACTTTAAAAGTAGCTCTCGGTTCAAAAAAGGTTGGGCACCCCTGACTTAGAGTATTCCCACTAACATTACCTTTTCTAAATTGTTGTTTCAGTGTTTCAAATAGTAAAACCACATCTTAAATTCAAGTAAATATGTATTAAGACTTTGTGTGTTAATGATGAATTAAAATCTGTGAATGTATCTTGTTTTTAAATATATTTCCTTGTTTATTTTTCCCGCAGAAATGTCCGTAATGACCGAGCCACTCCCGCAGAAATCGCCTCTTACTACCAGCACTACGTTTCCCAGATGTCATTGGAGCAGAACTTCGCCTGTGGGACAACCGTAACCGGGGTAACCAGGCAGCCTAGCAACCAGGAGGGATCGCCACCCTGCTGGAGGGTGACGGGACTGCAGCGGCGCGAAGGGGAGGAGCTGGGAGGTAATAATAATAATAATGTGATTTATATTGCACTTTTCCTGGTGCTCAAAGCGCTTAAAGTACAGTTTTATAACTTTAATAAAACACGCTGGGATGTCTTTAAAAATATGTAATATATTTAGAATATTTTAAGCGTTTAGACACTAAATATTTACATATTTTCATATCTATTAGCTTTTTTTTTTAAAGCTGTTTTCTGTATCATGCCCCCTTCCTAAACTTCTTTAAATTAGGCTATATTCATATTTTCGCATGACGTTGATTAAATAATTGTGTAATAATATATATTGTTTTTATATTTTGTAAGTTCTCCCTGTTGGATGAAAAGTCCCCTTAATCAAACTGCTTTAAAAATATGATATGATACAATTATTTTCCATTGACATAAGGGTTATAAAGAGTCTCATATTAACCCTCTACTTCCTGTGTCCTCCCTCCACTTCCTGTCAGATGGTTCCACTGTTTCCGACGAGGTTCCGTTCTCGCTGCTGGCTCATAACGTGGTTCTGGCGACGGGAACCCACGACATCCCGGCCCGACTGGGAGTCGAGGGCGAGTCGCTACCCCACGTCTGCCACTCCTTCTGGGAGCTGGAGGCCGCCATCTCCCGCGGAGAGCTCGACCAATCATCGGACCCCGTGCTGGTGGTGGGGGCGGGGCTTACTGCGGCGGACGCTGTTCTGGCAGCCCATCACCTGAACACGCCAGTGTACCATGTCTTCAGACGCTCCGTCAACGACCCGGGGCTCATCTTCAACCAGCTGCCCAAACTGCTCTACCCGGAGTACCACAAGGTACCCCACTAAGACATCCACATTTCCTTTATTTACAAATATTTTATATTCACAATATTGTGCACTACATTACATTTTACATTACATTACATTTTAAATGGGTTCAAATAGCCGATGCGATATTTAGAGAGCAGGGACACAAATTGCAGATATATTGATTTTTATGAATGTTTGATAAAATACGACAATTTAACAATACAAAATAAACAAATTGCTCTACACGGAGTACCACAAGGTACCCCACTAAGACATCTACATTTCCTGACAACATCTCTGATTTGAAGCATTTTTATTTTGTGTTCAATGTCAGATTTAAAGAAAAAAAGAGGATATTATATATACATAATATTATCCACTTGCCGAGTTAAATTGCAACTCAACATCACTCTTAGAATGTTTATTTTAAGACTTTTAAGAAAAACGTTTTTTTTTGTATAAATAGCCGATGCGGAGATGTATAGATTAGGGCCGCCAACTGCAGATATATTGCTCTACCCGAGTAGCAAAAAGTAAGGAGGTTTCACAATATGCAGGAACTTATCATAAAGTCATGTGATGCATCGAGTATAAGAGTATACTCTGAAAGGAGAGAATTAAAGCCAGTTATGCAACTCGTTTAAATACAACTTAAAGAAAAACACCAAAAATGTACTAAAACATCATCAACAGAATTTGAAGAACTTACCATGTTGGTGTGTTGCTCACAGCATGCTCACTTCCTGTCCTGTAACACCACTTGTTCCTCTAATGGAGTCAATGGTTTGAGTCCAGATGGAGAAGTCCAGCTTTTAAAATGCATGTTTCTCCAACCTGCTTTTTTTGTTAGACAGACTATAGAGAAATTCCTCTTTCACTTCAAACCATCCATTTTCCTTCTTTGCTTTGTGGTTATTAAACCAGATTTATAAGTTTCTCCCACCTGCCTTTTCTGTAGTTATAATAGATAGATAGATCCCCTTTTTCAACATCACTTCAAAACCATCCATTTTCCTTCTTTGCTTTGTGGTATTAAAACCTGTTTGATGTCTTCCACTCACTTCCTGTCTCTTCCTGCAGATTCACCAGATGATGACTCAGCAGCAGTACCAAGCCCTGCCTCCCCCTCAAAGCCACGCCCACAACCTGCAAACCTCCCCCTCTTCTTCCTCTTCCTCCCTTCCCCCTGCCTCCTCTTCCTCCTCTTACTCGGGATACCTCAGTTTCCCGCGATACAAAGTAGTGGCGTTCAGACCCGACAAGAAGTGCGTCCTTGAGTCGGATTCTGGCGAACGCACGGTTCTGCAGATCTCCAAAGCGCTGGTTCTGATTGGAGCTCATCCAAACCTCTCCTTCTTGCGGGAAAATGGCCGAGGGCTGGGAAGCTACCCGGAGGAACCCATTACTTGCCGAAGGAACCCCATAGACGTGGATCCGTTCACCAACAAGGTTCTGGGGGCGGAGGGGCCCGGTTTGTACGCCATGGGGCCGCTGGTCGGGGAAAACTTCGTCCGGTTCCTGAAAGGTGGAGCGCTGGCGATCGCGAGCGATTTAGCAAAGAGACATCGGGGGGAAGAAGAGGAGGACGGAGAGAAATACCTGGCAATTGACAGATTTATGGACAGACAGAAGAGGACGGAAAATGAGGTTCGGGAGTCGTAGCGCGGCACCAAACACATTTTAAAACGAAAACACAGAAGAAAGGAAATCGAACTCGCTGCTAAAAGATTTTAAGACGGGACTTGCACTGGTTTTGGGAAAGAATAAAATAACGCCTGCTCTTGAGAAACGTGGGTGTGGGTGTGGGTTGGACTCTGGAGCGAAAGACGTGAAATTCTTTACATTTACATTTTTATTCTGGAAAGGCTTTACTTTACCAACTGGATAAAACCCTCTATCATCCACTGACGTTGGGCTCTGACAGACGACTAAATGACATTTGGACATTTGTTATATTTGTGTAGTCTGTGAAACACAAGAAACAAAAACACCTAAAGCCACACTGGTCTACCTGCAATGGGAAAAGACACCCGTTTATCACTGTTTAAAAAAACCTGCATTTACGCACAAATTCACATGTTTACTACCTGGAAGTAGATCCTGGAGGTCGTGAACCCCACCCTCACTTTATGTGTTTTGATGATTGACTTTAGCCTCTTCCCCACTGGATAAATCACCCAGAACTGAGACTTCAACATATAATAAATAGACACATGTTTTATAATTTATGACCTTTTTAAAAGGCTTTTATTTGTTAATGTAATCTCCCTAAAGCCCTCAGAGTACACTGACAGAAGATGATACTGCATATAAACCCACTTTTAAAAACTGTGACCCTAATCCTATTTCTATTGTGTGAATAAACACACATTTCTATAGAAAGGGTTATAGAGTCGGACAGGTCTGCATTTTAGACGATGATACGTATATCTGTATTACAACGCTCCGGTGTCCATATATTGGGCAATACTGTTGTTACTTAAAGGCTCAATGAGTGGAATTTGTCCATTTATCTCATCAATTAATTAATAGTGTGTTAAATGGAAAATAAAACGTCCAATCTGACGTCTTCAAACATCTTGTTTGATCAGTCCAAAACCAAAAGATACTCAATTGAATCCAAAATGTAGAAAAGCAGGACATCTCAAAATGTGAGAGGCTAAAAATATGTTTCTATATTTAGTGTTTTCATTAAATAATGACTTGAGTGATTTATTAATTATCAAAATAGTTAACTAATACTTTTAGTTTGATGAACTAATCGTTCCAGATTTATTGTGGGTCTATACATGTTTGTTTTTTTTAAAGGGAAATCCTACTCATCGTGCCTTTTTTAAAAACAGTAAAACATGTTCTTTATACTCTGTCAGTTCCATCTGGTGGTCAAACAATGTAATGCAGACACCTCAAACACTCATCTGTAAATACAACATATAGTAAATATTGTAAATCCATTTCACTGTCAGGCAACACGTGACTTTTTAACATGTAAATATGACAATGTCTCACACTTTATTAGCTACTGAGGACGGACACAAACACAGGAAGAGGAGATGTTAAAAGAGTGTGGAAGCAAGGAAAGAATAAAGGCAAGAAGTGAAGATTTAAAGACAAAGTAATTTATGTAAAGTGACTTTCTTCTCACTCACATGGAGCCTGAATCACTACAGCCACTTCCTGTTTTCCACTCAGCATCACACTCGACCAAAACAGCCTTTTTTATTTGTTTTAAATTATGTATAATTGGGATAATTAACATGTTTCTGTTGGAAAAGTGTTTCATTTGACACCATCTAAGGTGCTTTATTTTTCTATTTCCCACTCATGTCACCTGTACCTGCTTTAATAACCTGTCATGTTTTTATCTTGAAAAGGTTTTATACTTCACAAAACAAAAGAGAAATGTATTTTTTTTCATTAAAAATGTTGTAAAAAATAATAATATAAATCAGATTTACCACTTCTCTAGTAATAACTTACATTATTTGTTTTGGGTTTTAAAAATTCAAGAGGATAATAATTCAGACCAAATTGAGATCATGTTGATTTCAGCTATAAAAACATTTTCTCTGTTTTTGACTTTGATTCTTTGAATACTTTATGCATCTTTTCATTTAAGTTGTATCACCAAGAAAAGGTTCTGGTTTGTTCAAACATTTGACAGTAATTCATAACTTATTCCTGCTAAATATAATACAAAATAAGGTTCATACTTTCTCTTATTTCATGGTTTAGTTGAATACTCGATTCTTATTGGTCAATTCAGAACACGTGACACGTTGTTAATCCAGTAGTACATACCGCTGTCAAGGATTTATTGACCGTTGATAAGGATGCTCACATCTGCAGAAAAAAGTCCGGTCGATTTAACTGTATAGAGATCAACCCGACAAGAGGGACAAGAAAACAGCGGAGAAGCAAAGGGGAAGAAACCCTCAACACGGAGCTGCCACTGCGGTCCTTTTTACGCAACGGTCCAGACATCAAACGGCATAGTTGCCAGTTACTTTGGCATTAGGGCAGGGATATCTAGATACTTTCCAAGGTTTGACCAGCGCCATATAGATAGATTATAATTAGATATTATATGTTGACAGCGATGTTTTCAAATCTGTCATGAAAGGGAGAAAGGTCATTGGACAGACAAATTACAAATTAATTTAGGTTGCTTTGAAGACTGCGTGAACCGGTCAATGCCATTGGGGCCCCAAAAAAATAATATTAAAAAATAATATATAAGGCTGCACCGTCGATAGTTACGCCACTGGTCAAATCAGAATCAGGTTTTTTTATAATTTTTTTTAAAGATACACGTTTGTTTTTATCTTCGGGTAAAATCTGACCGATTTACTACTTTCATCAATCATAACATTTTTGTTTTACATTTGATTGCATTAAGGATTTATGATATATTTTACAGTAGATATTTGAACATATCAAATTGCTGATCACCATTTTCATTGCATTTTGGATAATTTAGTCAACCCATGGTGTTCCCGCAGGGCCGGCCCTAGACTTTTGGGGGCCCTAAGCGAGCTTTGGCTTGGGGGCCCCCCTCGCTCTAGCGCGTTCACACAACACGGAACCAACTTTTGTCTTATGATGTTAGCATAAGCACACATTGTATAAATAAGCATGTAAACACAGTGAACCTAACCTCCTCTAGGGGGTCCTCACCTCCTCTAAGGGGGTCCTCCGGGAAGATTTTTTTTTAAATATTGAAGTTAAAAGCATCAATCTGGTGCACTTTGACAGCAACATTAAGAGATCTATGGATACATCTCTCAACACCCAGATGAAACAGAACTGTAAACAGATTTTTCTTTATGGATATTTTACAAATCACTCCCCTTTCAAACTGTATTCTTGTTTTGTCATATAGTATTTCATAACTGTTTTTCATTTATTCTCTCTAGCTGTCCATCTCATAATGTTCACAAGAATTATAATTTCATGCAAAGATCTGTCACAAAAAGAGGTTGCACACAGACTGATGTTTATTTCCACGCAACTCTCTGGTTGGTCTGGTGTCTTGCCTCTGTTGCATTCACTGAACACGGGAAATTACAATCCTGCTGTCCTCTCTAGTGTCATGATGACGTTCAGGTAAAGCACGGTTAATGTATTATATTATTGACTCAATAATATAATACATGACTTCGAGAGTAGGCAATCTAGGCATATTAACACAATTAATTAAAATTACTTATCACGGCGACAGTGTACTGAGATTATTTAATTTTTTTCATTTAAAAAAAACAAAACATTCATTTAAAGAAAACAATTGCTAGGGGGGCCCTAAGCGGCCGCTTATGTCGCTTAATGGGTCGGGCCGGCTATGTGTTCCCGGTCCCACCATAAAGAAAAGGAATTAGTAACCATCCGGATCAGATAAAACACACACACACACACACACACACACACACAAATACTCTAGATATGTCCCCCCCTTATGTGAATCACACCTGGCACTCACAAAACACACACGCGCACACACACACACACACACACACACACACACACACACACACACACACACACACACACACACACACACACACACACACACACACACACACACACACACACACACACACACACACTCATACCGTACTTTATGATATATATCGTCTCACTTATTTCAGACACATCAGAGCTGGTTTTAAGGTTATAATTGGTTAAAGGTGAACAGAGATGAGGCATCAATCTAAAACTCTTCTAGATTTAAAACTGAAATTAACTCAAAATATTTACGAGGCGACAGAAAAGATGAAGCTTACAGACTATTAATGAACCATTCCTTAATGATGATTAAAGGTTTTTGAGGGCTTTGAAAGTGAAAAGTTATATTTTAAAGTCAATGCGGTGTTTGATGGGGAGCCATGGAGGTCATGGAGGATAGGGGTGATGTGGTCGGAGTGTCGGGTGGAGGTGAGCAAGCGGGCAGCTGAGTTTTGGACATATTGAAGTTTTTTTAGTATGAATGCAGGTGATCCATAAAGTATGCTGTTGCAGTAATCCAGTCGGGATGTTATAAAGACATGGATCAGAGTTTCAGCAGCGGTCGATGAGACGGAGGGTCTGATGCGGGTGATGTTCTTTAAATGGAAGAAAGCGTTTTTTGTGACCTGGTTGACGTGAGGGAGGAAAGTGAGGGTGGGGTCAAGGATGATGCCAAGGTTACGGGTGTGAGTGAGGGGTTGACAATGGAGTGATAAGAATGCTGCGTGGGGTCTGGGGGCCGTATTGGCGGGATGTTGAAGCGCTCGCTGCTCCGCCCTTTGAGGCTCGAGGAGCGGACAGTGTGAGCTGGATTACTGGTGTCATTTCCTGGTTGCTGTGTGGGGTCTGCGAGACAGCGAGACACTCAGCCTGAACTCATCCTGAGCACACACAAACACTCACAGCCGAAGTAAAAACAATAAGTGTGGCTTGATATTGAGTATCAATCAATCAATCAATCAATCAATCAATCAATCAATCAATCAATGTTTATTTATATAGCCCAATATCACAAATGTTACATTTGTCTCAGTGGTCTTCACAGTTTGTATAAAATATCAGTATGACAATACGACACCCTCTGTCCTTAGACACTCATATCGTACAAGGAAAAACTTCAGAAGAAAACCCACAGTTTTAAAGGGAAAAATGGGAGAAACCTCAGGGAGAGCAACATAGGAGGGATCCCTCTCCCAGGACGGACAGACGTGCAATAGATGCAGTGTGTAAATTGAAAAGATAATACATTTGCAACATAGGTAGTCCAAATGTTTGTAAATGCATGTGTGTATAACAGGAAGATGAATCCACGAGGATATCCATCCAGGACCACAGCCACGGTTCAAGATCCAGCGCTCGCGATCCAGGACTCAGGACCGCAGCAACAGGATCATCCATGACTCCGGATCCCGGCGTATATAGACACCAAAAAGAAAGACATGTGGGGAAGCTGGGTTAATCGGAACATGAGAGTACACAGGTATAGACAGAGAGAAGGAAGAAGTAAGATGTCCCCCGACAAACTAAGCCTATATCAGCAAACTAAGGGCTGAATCTAATCAACCCTAACTATAAGCTTTATCAAAAAGGGAGGTCTTAAGCGCACTCTTAAAAACGGATAAGGTGTCTGCCGCCCGAACACAAACTGGAAGCTGATTCCACAAATGTGGAGCTTGATGAGAAAAGGCTCTGGCTCCCATTGGACTTTTAGAGACTCTAGGAACAACCAACAACCCTGCATTCTTGGAACGCAATGCCCTAGTAGGAAAGTAGGGTATAATGAGTTCTTTAAGGTAAGATGGCGCCTGCCCATTAAGGGCTTTGTAGGCGAGAAGAAGACTTTTAAATGCTATCCTGTGTTCTATAGGGAGCCAGTGTAAGGCAGCCAGAACAGGAGTAATGTGGTCCCTTTCCCTAACATACCCTAGGGACCAGAGGGTACAATGGTTGGACATTTACTACCGGCCGCGGTATGCCTAGTGTACAGGGTCCATATAACCGACTTAATGCATAGCGGGAAGTCGGTTATATAGACATCAACAGAATAAGTGTTTAACGGTGATTTAAACTAGTTTATGCGGGGAAAAGAGTGCTCAAAATCGGATTCAACAGGCCATCCACACCGACTCCCATTAAAAGTGATTGAAATGTACAGGAATCTGTCCATTTCAATCACATTTGATGACCCGTCCAGGGTGACTTTCTTCCCCAGGAATTAGTGTCTGAAAGCTGGCTAACATTACTTTAAATACAGTGTGCACATGGCTTTATTACCCATGAAATAGTGTGTGAAAGCTGGGTGACTTTGATGTGAATTTAAGGAAGATATGGCCATTTCATCCACACCTCACGACTCCCATTAAAAGTGATTGAAATGTACAGGAATCTGTCCATTTCAATCACATTTGATGACCCGTCCAGGGTGACTTTCTTCCCCAGGAATTAGTGTCTGAAAGCTGGCTAACATTACTTTAAATACAGTGTGCACATGGCTTTATTACCCATGAAATAGTGTGTGAAAGCTGGGTGACTTTGATGTGAATTTAAGGAAGATATGGCCATTTCATCCACACCTCACGACTCCCATTAAAAGTGATTGAAATGTACAGGAATCTGTCCATTTCAATCACATTTGATGACCCGTCCAGGGTGACTTTCTTCCCCAGGAATTAGTGTCTGAAAGCTGGCTAACATTACTTTAAATACAGTGTGCACATGGCTTTATTACCCATGAAATAGTGTGTGAAAGCTGGGTGACTTTGATGTGAATTTAGGGAGGGAGAGCAGCAGCAGCAGCCGCCGCAGCAGCAGCAGCAGCAGCAGCAGGCTGTGACCCTGGCGGAAATACATTGATTGTTTTAGCCAGGAATAAGTGTTTAGAAGGCGGGTAAAGTGTTCCTGCAGCTCCTCCATGACGGTAATAATGATTAGATATAATTGCCAGGGCAGAAAGCTCTTTTTAAAAGTGAAAAAACGATTTGAAACCGTTTGAAATGACTGGCGGGTGCTGATGGAAAGCAGGCGGAAATAAATGGATTGTTTACCCAGGAAAAGGTGTTTAAAAGGCGGGTAAAGTGTCCCTGCAGCTCCTCCATGACGGTAATAATGATTAGAAATCATTTACAGGGCAGAAAGCTCTTTTTAAAAGTGAAAAAACGATTTGAAACCGTTTGAAATGACTGGCGGGTGCTGATGGAAAGCAGGCGGAAATACATGGATTGTTTACCCAGGAAAAGGTGTTTAAAAGGCGGGTAAAGTGTTCCTGCAGCCCTTTAAATACAGTGTGCACATGGCTTTATTACCCATGAAATAGTGTGTGAAAGATGGGTAAATTTGCTGTGAATTTAAGGGAGATATGGCCCTTTCAAACAGGGAGATGACTGGCGGGTGCTGATGGAAAGCAGGCGGAAATACATGGATTGTTTACCCAGGAAAAGGTGTTTAAAAGGCGGGTAAAGTGTTCCTGCAGCCCTTTAAATACAGTGTGCACATGGCTTTATTACCCATGAAATAGTGTGTGAAAGATGGGTAAATTTGCTGTGAATTTAAGGGAGATATGGCCCTTTCAAACAGGGAGATGACTGGCGGGTGCTGATGGAAAGCAGGCGGAAATACATGGATTGTTTACCCAGGAAAAGGTGTTTAAAAGGCGGGTAAAGTGTTCCTGCAGCCCTTTAAATACAGTGTGCACATGGCTTTATTACCCATGAAATAGTGTGTGAAAGATGGGTAAATTTGCTGTGAATTTAAGGGAGATATGGCCCTTTCAAACAGGGAGATGTACAGGCCTTTATTACCCACGAATTAGTGTCTGAAAGCTGGCTAACATTACTTTAAATACATGGTGCACATGGCTCTGTTACCCATGAAATAGTGTGTGAAAGCTGGGTGAGTTTGATGTGAATTTAAGGAAGATATGGCCATTTCATCCACACCTCACGACTCCCATTCAAAGTGATTGAAATGTACAGCACTCTGTACATTTCAATCACATTTCCCGACCCGACCAGGGTGACTTTCTTCCCCACGAATTAGTGTCTGAAAGCTGGCTAACATTACTTTAAATGCATGGTGCACATGGCTCTGTTACCCATGAATTAGTGTGTGAAAGATGGGTGAGTTTGATGTGAATTTAAGGGAGATATGGCCATTTCATCCACACCTCACCACTCCCATTCAAAGTGATTGAAATGTACAGCACTCTGTACATTTCAATCACATTTCACGACCTGTGTAGACTGGCTTTCTTACCCATTAGGTACACCGACAAAGCCACCTCTTCGGGGCCGCTCCAAGACCCCCAAAACAAGGACGCAGCAGCCCCAGCATCTCTCCCTGACATGAGCAAACAGGTTATTTCAAACTTCCATGACATACCCCGGGGAAAAGCACCTCTCTGTGGCCGCTCCAAGACCCCCAAAACACGGACTAAGGAGCTCCAGGATCCCTCCCTGCCTTGAGAAAACAGGCTAGTTCACACTTACATTACGTACACCGACAAAGCCACCTCTTCGGGGCCGCTCCAAGACCCCCAAAACACGGACGCAGCAGCCCCAGCATCTCTCCCTGACATGAGCAAACAGGTTATTTCAGACTTCCATGACATACCCCGGGGAAAAGCACCTCTCTGTGGCCGCTCCAAGACCCCCAAAACACGGACTAAGGAGCTCCAGGATCCCTCCCATGTACCTCCAGAACCTCGAGCACCTTGGGTCCCCGGGCCCCCGAACTTAAGCACTCCCCCACGGACTAAACCAAGATGATCACACCCTCAAGAATCTCGTGCCCCTGGGAATCTTAAAGGGGGGTCTACTTTGCAGGTGCTTTACCGTCCGCCCATCAGCACCCATAGTCGGCCTTCCTCACAGCAGCAGCACCCAACCTCCATGGAGGATTTTGCTCGTGCCCCTGGCTACACTTAAAGGGGGTCTACTTTGCGGTGCTTTACCGTCCGCCCATCAGCACCCATAGTTGGCCTTCCTCACAGCAGCAGCACCCAACCTCCATGGAGGATTTTGCTCGTGCCCCTGGCTACACTTAAAGGGGGTCTACTTTGCGGTGCTTTGCCGTCCGCCCATCAGCACCCATAGTTGGCCTTCCTCACAGCAGCAGCACCCAACCTCCATGGAGGATTTTGCTCGTGCCCCTGGCTACACTTAAAGGGGGTCTACTTTGCGGTGCTTTGCCGTCCGCCCATCAGCACCCATAGTTGGC